>NC_140166.1:112901099-112951099 GCF_963971535.1 Notolepis coatsorum
TTCACATTGCATTTATTCCTGTGTCTAAAGATGTGAACGTGTTTTATGTCTGCTGTGCTTGTAGGAAAGACGTTCCATGATTAGCTTGAATTAGGTTAATTACCGTTACAATAATAAAAAATTAAAAAGAGATGTGTGTGTGACTGTGTGTATGTATTTGATGTGTTTGTGTGTGAGTGTGTGTACAGTATGTATTTGATTTGTGGAATATGATGTGTTCATGTGTTCAGTACGATGTGTAGGTGCCTGCCTGTGTGTGTGTGTGTGTGTGTGTGTGTGTGTGTGTGTGTGTGTGTGTGTGTGTGTGTGTGTGTGTGTGTGTGTGTGTGTGTGTGTGTGTGTGTGTGTGTGTGTGTGTGTGTGTGTGTGTGTGTGTGTGTGTGTGTGTGTGTGTGTGTGTGTGTGTGTGTGTGTGTGTGTGTGTGTGTGTGTGTGTGTGTGTGTGTGTGTGTGTGTGTGTGTGTGTGTGTGTGTGTGTGTGTGCGCGTGTGTGTGGGTGTGTGTGTGTGTGTGTGTGTGGTTGTGTGTTGGTGTGTGTGTGTGTATGTATTTGATGTGGGTGTGTGTGTAGGTTTGTGTGCGCTGAATGTGTGTGTTCTTCCTGCACAAGATGAGAGGGATCCGCCTCCTCCTGACAAAAGGAGACACACACTGCATTTAAACAGTGATGTTATTTTGCTACATTATGCTATTTCTCTTTACATTCATATTTGTATTTGTTTTACCCATATTTACCTATTACATATTATGTCCTTGTTTATTTATTTGCTTATTTTATAATTTTTTCAGTTGGTTGTTTCTATTGTTTGTTGTTTACGCTACCAAGCCTGCTTGATCTCCAAGCTACTCAAGTCTGTCAATGTCACCCCAATCCTCAACTAGCTGCACTGGCTTCCGACTGCTGTTCCTATCTCCAGACCCCTACGCTCTGATCTAGGTGGTACAGTCTGGTTTCTAACTACACACCTCTCCAGACCCCTATGCTCTGACCTAGGTGGTACAGTCTGGTCTCTAACTACACACCTCTCCAGACCCCTACGCTCTGACCTAGATGGTACAGTCTGGTCTCTAACTACACACCTCTCCAGACCCCTACGCTCTGACCTAGATGGTACAGTCTGGTCTCTAACTACACACCTCTCCAGACCCCTACGCTCTGACCTAGATGGTACAGTCTGGTCTCTAACTACACACCTCTCCAGACCCCTATGCTCTGATCTAGATGGTACAGTCTGGTCTCTAACTACACACCTCTCCAGACCCCTACGCTCTGATCTAGATGGTACAGTCTGGTCTCTAACTACACACCTCTCCAGACCCCTACGCTCTGATCTAGATGGTACAGTCCGGTCTCTAACTACACACCTCTCCAGACCCCTATGCTCTGATCTAGATGGTACAGTCTGGTCTCTAACTACACACCTCTCCAGACCCCTATGCTCTGACCTAGGTGGTACAGTCTGGTCTCTAACTACACACCTCTCCAGACCCCTATGCTCTGACCTAGGTGGTACAGTCTGGTCTCTAACTACACACCTCTCCAGACCCCTATGCTCTGACCTAGGTGGTACAGTCTGGTCTCTAACTACACACCTCTCCAGACCCCTATGCTCTGACCTAGGTGGTACAGTCTGGTCTCTAACTACACACCCTCCAGAACCCTACGCTCTGATCTATATGGTACAGTCCGGTCTCTAACTACACACCTCTCCAGACCCCTATGCTCTGACCTAGGTGGTACAGTCTGGTCTCTAACTACACACCCTCCAGAACCCTACGCTCTGATCTATATGGTACAGTCCGGTCTCTAACTACACACCCTCCAGACACCTACGCTCTGACCTAGATGGTACAGTCTCGTCCTCCAGACCCCTACTCTCTGATCTAGATGGTACAGTCCGGTCTCTAACTACACACCCTCCAGACCCCTACTCTCTGATCCAGATGGTACAGTCTGGTCCTCCAGACTCCTACTCTCTGATCCAGATGGTACAGTCTGGTCCTGCAGACCCCTACGCTCTGATCTATCTGATCTGAACTAGAACAGTCCGTGCATGCTTTTATTTCCTCTAGGCTTGACTACTGCAACTCACTTTTCACCTGTCTCACCAAATCATCTACAGACAAACTACAAATGGTCCAAAATGCTGCAGCCAGGCTACTCACAAGGTCAAAAGAATCATGTCACATCACTCCCATTCTGGTATCCCTGCACTGGCTCCCGGTACACTATAGAATTCACTTCAAAGTCCTCACTTTCACTTTCAGAGCACTCCATGGTCAGGCCCCTATCTACATCACTGAACTCATCCATCCCTACACCAACACCCGCTCACTCAGATCTGCCGATCAGCACCTCCTGGTGGTCCCCAGGTCCAGGCTGAAAACAAGGGGTGATCGAGCCTTCGAGGTGACAGCACCAAGGCTCTGGAGCGCTCTCCCCCTGGACCTGCGAACTGCCCCCTCTGAAAACTCTTTTAAAAAACAACTAAAAACACATTTGTTGTAGAGCTCCAGTAGCTCACCACGTACCGCGAGTGCTATTTCAGCGCCGTGGACAACCGCGCTCACGCGGATCTGGGGCTGAGCGCGTTCGAATCCCGGACGGCAGCCGTGCCTTTCCCAGAGTGTCTACCCCCCCATCTGAACCCTTTCAGCCTGCTTCTGTCGGTCGAACTTGACCAAGTATGAATGAGAAGAAAAAGCGATAAACGCTAAAAGAACCAGGTGACTGGTCAAAGTTTTTAAAAAAAACACACATTTGTTCAGACAGGCCTTTGGTCATACATAGGCACTTTTTCTTGTCCTCACTGTTCCTATAGTTTTGTTTTAATTAGAGACTCATGATTTTATCCAAATTCTTTTATTCTACTTTTTTTTATCTGGTTTTGTAGTATATTTTTGGAGGCAAAATATACATATTTTAGAAGGTTATTGGAAATCTACTTGTGACCCCTGACATCGCTGCAGTCACACAGAGCAGCTGAGTCAAGGGAGTCATCACAGGAACTCGCAAGCCACACATGATTCATTCAAATACAGTGACAATGGATGAAGATATCACAACACTTAGTTACATACAGTGACAATGGCAGATTTGAATGTCTTGATTACTAAGCCTTAAGGTCCCCCTATAGGGGGACCCTGCTTTTCTTTATCATAAATTGATCAATAGAGACCGTATTAGATCCCCAATTGTCATAGATAGCCCCGGGAGTCGGGGGTGGTAATGTGTACTTTTGCATACTTTGGGGCACGCCTCACATATCGGCATGTAACTCGAGAACCGCTGAACGGATTTTGTCACCTGAAAGGGCAATCGACAGGCAACAAATCGGGCTTTAATTCTATCTATATATTGTATTAAAAGAAATGCACACCGAGCCACTAGAGGTCGGCAAAGAATCGTCAACATGTGGGCCCTTGGATGTTAAGAGGTCAATGTTTTTAAATAATTTTTTTGTAGCCAAGAGTAAAGACCATAACCCTATCAAAAACAGTAGTCAAAGTGTATATTTTCATTTTTACCGATGTTTTATACGATTTATCGGAAATACTAATTTATCGGAAAATGCTAATTATCGTAAAAAACGCAAGAAATGAATAAATCCAGATTCAACCCTGCCATTGGAAAGAGGAGCATTTTCCCTATCCATAGATGTATGATTTGGCCATAATAAGGTCAAGGTCAAGTTCAAATATGAATTTATAATTGAGGTCGATTTAGCTCAGTGAGCATTTTCTCCTACCCGTATAAATTTTTCAAAATCATAAATCATAATTAATCATAATTAATTTATTCATTACAATTTACTCAGCCTAGTAACAGACACAATATTTCTGACACTGGAAATACATACCCCCAGGTCCCTAGATGTTCCTAGATACCAAGAGCAATCTTCCATTTACTTAGGCATGTACCTTTAGGCGAAAACGGTCTACAGATTAACATAAACACCTAGCCCAGCCTCAAAGGAATTCAGAACAGATGGGAGTCACCCCCGATGGTTAAGAACAATGGTTCGGCGAGAACACAGGGATAGCATTCAAATCACCACACCACTGTGTAACTAATAGAGGAGGAGAAAATGTCCAGAACTTGGATATTAGAAATGTAGCTTTTCATATTCTGTTTGAACACAACTAAAGTACAAATATTACTGAAATAAGGTTTTACCTGGGAAACAGTTTGAGAGTAAACATGGAATAGTTATAGCCAATTGTACAGGATTATTTTACTAAACTACAAGAAAACTGGTGCAAACTACTTAAATGTTGTCTATCAATATAACTGATTGAATTCATATAATTTAAGGTGATTAGTTAGACAAGCATGGTTGCATATGGCTTCTAGTAACAACAAAAAAGTAAAAGCTGAAGTAAATACGGTTATAATTTAAAAGGTATTATTAGAATATATAGTCTGTAATGAAAACAAGGTCAATTGTATAAGGTTAATAGATCTACCAAAGTAACTGGTTAGCTTAGGATCATTTAAGATAAGTATTTAGAAAAGCTCTGTTTAAGAAATCTAGGTGGAGAACGGGAGTAAGTCAAAGGCTTGTATACCATGAAATGAGAACAAAGACTTTTAAGCATTATGTTGTAATCTGGTATATTCTGGTAATAATTTATGTTGACATGTGCGTCTCTGAAAGACATTAATTAATATCTATGTGTAGCAGGGTGGATTATCCCTGCTTTATGGGAGTGGTTGTACACGGCCACCTGGTAGCGGGAACGCAGCAGAGCTGAGTCCAGCTGGGTCCCCGACTGTAGGCCAGGAATGTTGAAGTGGAGGTCGAGCAGCAGGAGTGGATGGGGCCTAGGATTCACTGACCTAGGGATGGTACTCTGGTCCTTCTTGCCCTCCAGGGCGATCAGCAGTAGCTCCCCACACACCCACACTTCCCCCAATACTTCCTGAGCTCTCCCACACCCGATGGTAGTAAGGTGGATGATATATTCGCTCCCCAAAGCAGTACTCTTCCTTAATGATGAGTGGAGACCTTTTACAATAAACTATAGGCAGGGGTGGGGAAAGGGTTAAACAATAATGAGCATTACCCGGAGAGAAAAGGGTTAGGCAGAATACGCATTAAAGACACACACACAGTGCTCCCATTTGCGTCTCCTTTACTGAAGGCTTAGCATGTTACACATGATCACATATCTATCAAGGCTACTTCCACACTGGGCACCTAGTGCTCACACTCTATATTACAGACACAGTAAGAACCTCTTCCCTTTAAGGGTTATCTACTGCTCCGCTTCGCGGTAGGTGGAGAACAAGGTAAGGAGTAAAGGAGTTCAATGGGAATTTTATAAAGAACCACACATTATTATTACACTCAAAAAAAATTAACAGTGGGCCCACATTAGCAAATAAAAGTCCTATCTACAGCCGGCTTTTCCCCAAAACAATAAATGGTCGGGGCGCCCCTAGACACTGCTGCCAGCGTTAGTTAAAAGCACCGTTTATCTTCGCCCTTAGAGAGCCTGCGCCACACAATGGAAATGTCTACCGATAAAGTTTCAGCACTCGGAGCGCCGCTGTACTTATCCAAGATGGCGGGCCTGCTCTCACCACCACTCGTCCGGGTGTTAAGATGGCCGTCGGGAGATCCCGTGATAACAGGCAGCGGGGCAGGGTAGACGCTGGGCAGGTGACTGCTGGGGTAAGGGCTGGGATGGGCTGGAGGAGCGTGTAGTGTAGTGACGTCCGCTGCTGGGCTTGAAGGGGTGGGCCGACACGCGGGCTAAACTGTGGTGCTAGCCTAAACAAAGCTAAGCTGTGGGTCGTGGTGAACCCCCTGTCATAACGCCTATACACAGCTAACGCAAGGTGGACAATATCTACCACCTGGTCTTCGGCAGTCGCTCGCCTGCTGGTTCATTCACAATGTCTCTTCCGCATTAACCAAACGCTAAGCTACCACATATATTTCTAGGATAACCCGCTTTGTAACTGAGTTTATCTCTTGCATGCTGAATCTCCGGAGCTCCCTTTCTGTGCGTCCTCCTCCCTCTGTCGAAAACGCTGAAGAGGAAGCCCCTCCCTCGACACCGCGCTCTGAACCCATTCTTCTTCACCTGTGCCTCCCTGCCCAACGTGACCACCAGCGCCCCTGGCGGCACCTGTATCCTGTCCCACTATGAAGCGTCAATGTTAGGATAGGGAGAATCAAAGAGAGCAGCAAGCTAAGTGTCAATGTCGGGGTAGGTATGATCAAGAGCGGTCAGCCGGTTACACAACGTCCTCGTGAACACAGGGAATGCAAAAGATTAGCGTTAGACACCTTGAATAATAGTCATACATTTTCGGGTGTCTACATATGTATCAGGTTTGGCAACTATAATAGTAACAATGATTTGGGCCTTAAAATGATTTGGAAAGAAATACTGTCTTACGCAGAGCCGTTAATGGTAAGTCATGCCTACATTTCAAATTCAAAATAAGCTGTTTGGAGATTGGAGGAAAACTGGTTGTGATGTCACTTTCTGTGATGTCATCACCCTGCAATCTGGGCCTTTAAAACGGAGGCCCAGGACTGTGAGGAGCAGAGTTGAAAGAGATGATGATGATGAAAAGAAGAAAAAGGACGTCGGATGGACTGCCCCAATGGTGAAGGATAAGCTATATCTACGCTGCCAAGGACGACGGTGTTGACAATACCAGCGAACAATCTTGTTAAAGTAGTTTGGAGATCCGATGCAAACCTTGAGTTATTGTAACCATCCAGTGTTTTTGAGAAACAGCAAGTGCTATGAAGAAGCAGTTATTGTGTGCTTTGGTTAATAAACTTGCAAGAGAAACCAGTAGCGCATGTCTGGACATCTATTCTTACCAAGAAGGGTACAGTTGGGTTGATACCAACGCAAGTACAGAGGACAGATTATCAGAATCTCTGATACTACAGTTTCACTGTTTTTTAACTGCTGTCTGTTGTTGTCATTTATTTCTGATTTTGTTTTGTTGTGTTTTTTATATTAAGCTGTAGTGTAAAGCACCCTGTGCATTCGTGCTGTGAAGGGTGCTATATAAATAAAAGTCATTCATTAATTCATTCATTCATTCATCTAGAATGGTACAGTCTGGTCCTGCAGACCCCTACGCTCTGATCTAGATGGTACAGTCTGGTCCTGCAGACCCCTACGCTCTGATCTAGATGGTACAGTCTGGTCCTGCAGACCCCTACGCTCTGATCTAGATGGTACAGTCTGGTGCTGCAGACCCCTACGCTCTGATCTAGATGGTACAGTCTGGTGCTGCAGACCCCTACGCTCTGATCTAGATGGTACAGTCTGGTCCTGCAGACCCCTACGCTCTGATCTAGATGGTACAGTCTGGTGCTGCAGACCCCTACGCTCTGATCTAGATGGTACAGTCTGGTCCTGCAGACCCCTACGCTCTGATCTAGATGGTACAGTCTGGTGCTGCAGACCCCTACGCTCTGATCTAGATGGTACACTCTGCTTCCTCCAGTCGCTTGAGACCAAACACACTCCCCACTAGAAACACACTTATTCACTCTACCTGGAAAACAAACTCATGTAAAAGACAAACAATAAGCCGCCACTTATTGTTGATTGCCAGAAGAGTATTACACAGGTTGTGTTACACAAGTTGTGTGTGTGTACGCGTACAGTGTGTGTATGTGTGTGTTGTGTGGCGACTCAGCTCTGCTCTGCTGCACTTCATTTCCTACATATTTGTTGTCAAGTAATCCCATGCCAAGCACTGTGTGTGTGTGTGTGTGTGTGTGTGTGTGTGTGTGTGTGTGTGTGTGTGTGTGTGTGTGTGTGTGTGTGTGTGTGTGTGTGTGTGTGTGTGTGTGTGTGTGTGTGTGTGTGTGTGTGTGTGTGTGTGTGTGTGTGTGTGTGTCCATCCATGTGTGTTCATGTGTGTGCGTGTGTGTTCATGCATGTGTGTGAATGCTTAGGTGGGGGTGTGAAGTTTCCACTTTGTTATTCTGCTACTTGGGGGACACACACGTGCACGTACAGTACACATACATGACATGCATACACATACACATACACACACACACACACACACACACACACACACACACACACACACACACACACACACACACACACACACACACACACACACACACAGATGTATGCTTGTGTATGCACACACACACACACACACACACAGATGTATGCTTGTGTATGCACACACACACACACACACACACACACACACACTCTTGAGTTGTGAAAATATCTGTATTTTTATTATTATGTACCCTACTATGCTACTATTCTTATACCTATTATTTGTATGTATAATAATAACGTTCTTATACATCAACCAATATATAAAAAAAACACTAGCTATAGTTAACAAAGCAACAAATTGCAGATGATTCTGACATCCGAGGTAATAACCTGTTCAAATTAACGAGGAGATGGCTGATCCCATTCAACTCAATGTCGGCCAAACTGAAAGTGTCCACACTTGGCACCAATGTGCGTTCACGCGCCACACATTGACACGATGACCCTTCCTTGTTCTTATAGTGTCCTTGTGGTTACTCTGTTACCTGGCGAGAGAGAGAGTGGGACGTTGATCGAGAGAGACAGTCAAGGTATGAGAGAGTGGGAAGCTGGCAGAGAGACAGTCAAGGTCTCAGGACATTTCAATTACCACATTGTTCCTCTTCTAAATTGAGTGACAGGGGAGCTACATGTCATTATGACATATTGCTCTGCCAAATTAGCACCTTCCACGGCCGACATTTCTGAGCAGAGGTCACTTTGGCCACATAGATAGAATCAATCAGTCATCATGCCTCAATCTGGTAAATGAGTTTCCTGTCACTGAAATTCCTCTTACTACCACACTACAGAAAGTTAACCCTTTCACTACTGCACTGCAGAAGGTTAACCCTTTCACTACCACACTGCAGAAGGTTAACCCTTTCACTACCACACTGCAGAAGGTTAACCCTTTCACTGCCACACTGGAGAAGGTTAACCCTTTCACTACGACACTGCAGAAGGTTAACCCTTTCACTACTACACTACAAATGGTGAATGCTTTCACTACCCCACTGCAGAAGGTTAACCCTTTCACTACCACACTGCAGAAGGTTAACCCTTTCACTACTACACTACACAGGGTTAACACTTTCACTACCACACTACAGAAGGTTAACCTTTCACTACAACATTACAGACGGTTAACCTGTATAGATACAGATCATAGGCGTAGGTTTAGGGGGGGGGGTTGCAGGGGACATGTCCCCCTCAATATTGAGAAGAGGTACATTTGCCCCCCTCAAAGAATATAGCTAATGTGAAAGACAACCCCCTCCCCAAAAGAGGTAAAAAATATGGGGGTCAATACATTTACATATTCTCCCCCTAACCTGTAACTATATATAATAATACAGAAGAATATATATTTGAAAGCAATACAGAAAATAAAGCCTTACTGCATTATATTCCATTATATTCCATTGTATTTGTGTCAGCGGGTACCTGAATGTCTTTTCCTTTACAGAAATAAAGACATGTCCACCATAAATTGATGCAGAAAAGGCACAAATTGGTGCAGAAAAAAAACACACCAAACCTACACCCTGCCTCTGGTTAAATACACCAAACCCACGCCCTGCATCTGGGTATGTCTGTGTATCACCTGACAGGCACATGTTACTAAGAGTTATATCCATTCAATCTGTCCTCATCACATCTAATTATATTTAAAACTGTAAAATGTTTATTTGGTGAATTTACCCTTGTGTGGTGTTCACGTTTTTGTTACTCAACCAACGTTTGCAGGTCTGGTTATTGGGATTATCAACCATAACAATTCACCTAAGAATATTTAACAGGTGTTAACTGTTTGAGTTACAAGCAATATAGAGAGCATGTGGTTAATATTTGCCCGAACACCACATATGTAATATAAATGTGTAGGGGAGGCGCACAGTGTGCACTCAATGAAAAAAAAAGTGTTGTTTTTCTTCAGAAAAAATGAGTCAAGACCAATGAGTCTCAGGTTGAAACAAATATGAATTGTATCATTTATCCTTTAGTAAAAAATCTAAACGGGTCCCACAGACCCAAACACCACACAAGTGGTTAAAACTCAGTAATTCTTTTATAAAACTCCCCCTTTCAAAAATGGCATTCGATGTATGACAGACAGAAATTAAAAACAAAACAACGAAAAAAAAGATAAATCATAATGATGAATTAAGTGAGGACATACTATCTTGGAAACAGAGTGACACAGAAGCAAGGGCCGGCATACAGAAGGCAATGTATGCACTAATATTGGCCTAGAATTATGTTTGGAGATGATCCAAACAGCAAATCAGAAAGGACCATTAGCCTAATCATCTTGCTGGCAGATGAGAAGGAACTCTTGGTAATGTTAGAGCCACTTCCTTATTGATGCATTCCTGTTCCTATCATTATTTACTCATGTTGCTATTATTATTTACTCCTGTTTCTATCATTATTTACTCCTGTTGTTATCATTATTTACTCATGTTCCTATCATTATTAACTCCTGTTCCTATCAGTACAGCCTATAGAGTACAGCAACTTTCAATGGGCCTGGTCTACAAGATACACTACACCAGGGGTTCTCAAACTTTTTTATACCACAACCCCATTTTATTTAGGATTTATTTTGGCGACCCCACACTTAATTAATGTATCGCGTAATTTCAACAGGGAAAATACGGAATATCAAAATCAAAGCACACGTTGTTGAACTTGATCATGCATATTTATTAGAAAATGTAATTACAGCACTATGTTATCAATGAAATTAATTCATATTATCAACAAAACCAACCGAATTGTTTCTGTATACACATTTATAAAACATATTAGCCTAAAATGTTGCCAGAACATGAAAAGAAAATGCGCTCACGTGCACTTTGGCGGAGATCCGCTTCTACTCTGAAAATCCGGCCTCACAGAGGTATGTTAATGCGAAGGGGACAAGCTTTTTCAGCGCAGCATTACACAACACTGGGTACTCGTTCCGGACTGATATCCAGAACTTTGCGAGGGCCTGTCCAGTGAACTTGACTTTCAGTAGCTCGTCACACGAAAGACGAATTACCCCAAAATCTCCGCTTCTGACAACAAACCTATCCATTGCGAGTCCAGGTTACACACAAAAGACCAGACCCCCGGCCCCCTCCCGCGATTATACATGCTCAGGATGTAGTGAGATGTGTATTGGAATACTGTGTGTTGGCCTCCGTTGATGAAGGGGTGAGACATGGCAAATACACACAGCTGCCGGGTGGAAAACTCGATCAAAGTTTTTGTCAATGCGCTGTCACCTACCCACGACCCCACTTTGGGTCGCGACTAGGGATGTCCGATATTATCGGCCTACTGATATTATCGGCCGATATTGGCATTAAAATGTGATATCAGAAATTATCGGTATCGGTTTTCAAAAATACATTATTTTTATTTTTATTTTTATTTTATTTTTACATTTATCTAACCTTTATTTACCCAGGCAAGCAAGTAAGAACTAATTCTTGTTAATTACCAGAAATTATTCCATTTTGGGGGGGGGGGACCCTGCATATATCGGTATCGGTTGATATCTGTTGATATCGGTATTGGAAATTAAGAGTTGGACAATATCGGCATATCGGTATCAGTAAAAAAGCCAATATCGAACATCCCTAGTCGCGACCCATAGTTTGAGAACCGCTACACCACTAAGATACCCATGTACATGTCGAAACACTTCCCAAAGGTCAGTGAATACGACAACACCAGAGAGCTTAAAATGAACAACATTGAAAGGACAGGGAGGAAATGAGCAAATTAAATGGCAGATAAATTAAACTATTAAACTTTAACTAAACTAGACTATATTTCCGAAATTAAACTAAATTGTAAATGGACTACAACTACAAAGCACTTTACAACTCATGTCTCACATTCACCCATTCACTCACACATTCACACAGTGAAGGCGACCATGCAAGGTGCCAACCTGTTCATTGGGAGCAGGTAGGGGGTGTCTTGCTCAAGGACACTTCGACACGCTGCTGGGAGAAGCCGGAATCTAACCGTGAACCTTCCCATTACCAGACGACTGCTCTACCTCCTGAACCACTGTCACCCCCTAGACTAGACTATACCACAGAAATTGTATTATTAAACTAGACTACAGTATATCTCAGATATAAAATTATTATGTCTACTATGTCTCAGAAATTAAACTATTAAACTAGATGATATCACATTTAGCTGGGGATGGCCTGGGACCCAGTCGAGGACCCCTCTTTGGGAACCATCGACTCAATCCCCTCTGAGAATAGCTTCCTCAATTCATCCTGGCCATGGTTTTACATGAGCATTTGTCCACTGCAGTAAAGTAGCCCTGTTAGGCCAACAGCTGTTGCATCCCAACGCTGGTGACCTGCCAGACTCAAGCCATTATTCTGCATTTCTCCACTCATACTCTCACCTGATTGGCTGGCTGATTGATCGGCTGTCATGGTGACTGATGATGGCGGCCGTATCCAAGGTAACGCACTGAGGCAACGCCTGAAAAGCCACCCATTCAGCATTTCTCCCAGGACAGATAGAGGGGGACAGGGAGGTGAGAGAGAGAGAGAGAGAGAGAGAGAGAGAGAGAGAGAGAGAGAGAGAGAGAGAGAGAGAGAGAGAGAGAGAGAGAGAGAGAGAGAGAGAGAGAGAGAGAGAGAGAGAGAGAGAGAGAGAGAGATACAGCTCTCCCAGTATCCATCCATCACTATGCTAGTAACTGGTACAGCTCCCCGGAGCCTCATAGTTGACCCCATTCAAACTCTCTATTAGAAAAATCTACTAGAGCTTGATAGGATGGATGTCTCAACCATCTCCCTTGACCTTCTCACTGAGGTTAGGGTCAGCCAGCTCTGGGCCACATGGGGAAAACTACAGCCGGGGACATGAGACTCGGACTCGAGTCTGACTCAAGTCACAAATATAAAGACTCAAGACTTGACTTGGACTTGCATGCTTGCAACATATTGCATAAGTCTTGCAACATGAATTGTGTGTTTCCAAAAACATGACTTGAGATGTGCATGTTTATGAAACATGATTAGAGACTGCTACTAATGACTGGACTGACTACTTTGGTAAATTACAACTGCAATTTAACTCAATTATAATTTAACTGAAGTTTTTAGCTGTGACCGGCAGCTCTGTAGCTCTGTGTCCCTACCCTCTAGTGGCCATAGTTTTGGCCCTAGGAGGCATGGAGGTCAGGGGTGTGTGAATGCATGTACACGTTCAATGTCTGTACAAGGATGTTGAGGTTGTTCTATGAGTCGGTGGTGGCAGGCGCCTTCTTGTACGCTGTGACCTGCTGGGGCAGCGGACTGAGAGCAGGGGACACAAACAGGCTGGATAAGCTGGTCAGGAAGGCCAGTAGCGTGGTTGGGGTGGAGCTGGACTCCCTAGCGATGGTGGCGGAGAGGAGGAGCCTTGCTAAGCTCCAGGCCATCAGGGAAAACCCCTCCCACCCACTATACACAGACTTGGCTGACAGGAGGAGCATGTTCAGTGTCAGGCTCACACTACCTAAATGCAGCACTGAACGGCACAGGAAGTCCTTCATTCCAACAGCCGTCAGACTATTAATGCATCACTGTGCCTCACTGCATCACTGAGCACAGAGTGACAGTTACCATCTTCCTGGACTCTTACTTTTTAAACAGCACTGTGCAATATTACACCTACTGTAGACCTCAGTATATTTTTACTGTAATTATTTACTATATATTTAATTCCATTTTTATTCTATTTTATTCTACTCTTATCTTAGGCAATTTGATTTGTTTTGTTATTCTTATTCGTGACCTGTTCTGTCTAAATGTTTAAATGTTGAGCGATTTGCAGTGTCAAATTTCCCTCTGGATAATAAAAGTATTTCTATTCTATTCTATACGTGGTCGCCGTTATTGTGAATTCACATTTGTTGTCATGACAAGAGGTTTTAATATTGTCCACAGTATAAAAAAAATTATACCCACCCAATTTTCCGCCATTGACTAAGAACACACTTCTTCAATCAATATCTGAATAAAAAACTTTATATTTTTCTTCATACCAATTCAGAGTTCAGGACTATCATAATTAATCATTCTTTTTATTTTACCTTTATTTAACCAGGCAAATCAATTAAGAACAAATTCTTATTTACAATGATGGCCTGGCAAGAGACAATGCCTCTTGAAGGGGAGGGGCTGAACAATTATTCAGGTTATGCATTTCCGACATACTGTAGCTAAACTTTTACAAACTCAACTAAAAGCACAGCAATCTTAAAAAGGACAAAGGGACACGTCCAAAAATACCAGTCAAGCAATATACAGTTTTTTATTTTTTTATCTACTTTTTCTCCCCATTTTTCAATTTTTCTTCCATCCCAATTTATTATTATCCAATTCTACCCTCCCCTGTCTCGAACGTTGTTAGACCATGCCTCCCACTGGTCGGCTGCAATGTGGACGAAGCCTTGCATCACGTGTCCCCTCCGGTACACGAGGAGGCAGCATCTTTTCACCTGCACAGCGCAATCTCTCAGTGGCGAGGAGTAACGCGTGGGCGGCTCACGCTGCCCCCGATACTTACTGATTCTGATGTACAGGCGCACCAACCGACCTGTAGGAGTCGCTGTCCACAACGTCCGATCCCCACCCACCGGCTTTCCCACCCCCTAATACTGCCAATTGTATTAGTATGAACGACCAGCCAAGCCGGAAGCAACGCCGAGAGCTGGGCTCCTGCGTTAGTGGCGAGCGCCTTGCCCACTGCGCCACTTAGCCGCCCCAGCAATATACAGTTATAACATTTGCGGCATATCTTCCACTTACTCATGACAACAAGCTGAACAATATAAACAAGCACAGAGAACAGAGAGTAGCACAAGCATGCAGACAGACAAGCGAGAGCCATAAAGCAATATAGCGGTGAGAGGGGCACCATGACAGACAGGTGGTTGGGGATGTTACTGGGTTGAGAAACAGTTGCGGGAATCAGTAAGAATGTTCATAAGAGAGTGCTTGAATGCCGACTTAGGCACAAAGGTGACCAGTTTGAGTGTTTTCTGTAGGTTGTTCCAGTCACTGGCAGCAGCAGCCCTGAATGAAGTTTGACCAAGTACAGTGTATGTTTTCGGAATCTTTAGGAGAATGTGTTGAGCAGAACGAGTGTTGTAAGTGGCACATGTGACAAGGGGGGGACAACCAAAGGAGGGTTTTGTAAATGAGCATGAACCAGTGCATATTACGACGGCCCCGGGTGTGCAGGGATGGCCAGTTGACAGAGGAGTAAAGGGTGCAGTGGTTAGTGTTGAAAGGGGCACTGGTGGCAAACCGGATAGCAGAGTGGTAGAGGACACAAATATACACAAGAGAAGATATTCAGTTGTTCAGACCTTCTAGATGCAGGTGCTACTCTCTGAAGCTGGGCGGTGTAGCAGAAAAGCAACCATTCTGGCAACCGCCCACTGGTTGCCAGGTTTGGGAGATAGCGTTTTCAATGGATATGTTTTATATTGTGTTTTATGCTTTATTAGGATCCCCATTAGCTGTCAAATTAATGACCGCTAGTCTGTCTGGGGTCCTCACAAGAAAATAATACAACAGAATACAAATGCAGAATGTAATTAGTAATACAATTAAAATAAGAAGAAACATTTTTTAAACAGAAAGCATTAAGGAAATCAAAAATGTATATTCAACATTGAAGATGCAATGAAGGGTTGTATTCATTCACCCTCCCCCTAAAAAAACTCATATCTAAATGGTAACTGAAATTGATACAAGATTATAATAATAAAAAAAGAGGAAAGATACAATAAAATAAAAACATAAAATGGTTAACACATCCACCGCCATCCACGCTGTAACACGTTATTGCCTGCCATGCTTTGACCGCCAGACCACGCTGCACAGCGATATTGAGATCAATATCCCTACGGCTCAATACAACGATGGCTCAATACCGCCGCCTGGTGGATGGTCGGGCGAGTTACACTCGAACAACAGGAAGTGGGAGGTGTGCGTCGATTAAATTCATCCGGCCGTCTCCCGACAGACACTATAGTACATATCGATCGCTTTATAAACTTAATAATCGATATGATTTCGGCATTTATTGCGACATACAAACCGGAAATGGACCTAGGCGATCGACGTCCTATACTTGGGATATTTCACCGCCAGTCTCTTTCACGCACGGTAAGAGGACGCTAACGTTATTTTCAGTCCAATTGTTTATTCATTTCACTGCAAACCATCTGATCAATATATCACCCATACTACATAAAGCATTTACTGACGATCACGGAATTATAAACGACCCCCCCCCCTTTCCTCCGCGCATGATGAATCATAACGTATACGATCATATACAGTTGAATTTTTTAATATAGCGTGTCTAGGGAAGACACGCCAATCGATAATCTATATATGCGCTTAGGCCTATAACTCACGTTCTAGGAATTACTGCAGAAAACGATAAAAACATACTTATATTCTAGACGGTATTTTTGTATGAATCTATGAATGAAAAAGTATAACGTTCCTACATCCTGAACGATAGATAATCGATGTTGAATGGGCCATAGTAATGTCAATTTAGCAATACAATTTAAAAAGTTATAGCCCTGCAAAGAAGGTGAACATCTCCATAGACTTACAGTGGTGGCAGACTGGCTATATTGATGGATATAAGTTATGGCAGGGAATGTGTTAATCACATCGTACTACATCAGTCTTGTTTACATCATCTCACTTTTTAATATATTTTTAAAACTATATTTATTCTTTACTTGCCATGTGGATACTGGTAGCTATGTCTCTCTTGTCTCCTTTATAACACATTTGCCTTTAATTGTAAAGAGTCAGCCTGGTTAGTTATATTGTGTTGTACAGTGTACAGTGTTGCCAGACACATGCACAATGCCAGACACATGCACATATATATCCTGCCCTTTTCCCCTCAGAGATTAAAAGAAAAGTGCCCCTTTTTGGCTGCTGTTAATTGTATTTTTGTAATTGTATTTCATTTATTTTCTATTGAAATTATATCAAATATGGGAGTTTGTCTCATTCTGTACAGAAACATATCCAGCTTCCCTTTGATTAGTAGGAAGAGAGTTGTCAAAGCAGTTTTCTTATCAGTCTTAGGTGATATAATTTAATGCTGCGGCCTCAACCCTTAAATCCCTGGACTCTGCCCTCAGATTCATTACTCGTGATACATACGACACTCATCACTGTGTCCTATATGAGAAGGTTGGTTGGACAGAGAGGCGCAACAAACACTGGTATTTGTTTATTTATTGGTAAGCTACCTCCTTATATCACATCATTATTGGAATGGAATGTTGGAGCGAGTCTGCTTGGAACAGGGTACACCTGCATTTCACTATGATGAGTTTAAGACCTTGATCTTCAACCTTTGTCAATCAAGTTATATGTGTTGATTTGTTATCCTTGCCTTTGTCTAACCTCGTCTTGTTACTGTTGTGATTTTATATGCTGTGTGATTTTATATGCTGTCTGATTATATATGCTGGGTGATTTTATGTGCTGGGTGATTTTATATGCTGTATATATGATTGCGTACAGTATTTCTGTATGTAAACTCGAAGTATCGACCCAGATGAGCTAAATAACTACCGTCCGATCTCCAACCTTAATTTCCTTAGTAAAATCTTGGAAAGAGCAGTGGCCGCCCAACTCCAACAATACATGTCCAACCATGAGCTCTATGAGCCTTTTCAATCCGGCTTCAGAACTCAACACAGCACAGAGACCACCCTCATCAAAATCACCAACGACCTCCTCCTTGCAGCTGACTCTGGCCACATTAGCATCCTATGTTATCCTATATTCTATGCTTTTATCCACCAATGATAGACATGACCATAATACCAGACATGCTTCAAGTAGTCGCTTCACCCTACCTCTGCCTAGAACCAACGCTCTAAAGAAAACGGCAATGTATAGAGCCATAACATACTGGAATAGGATCCCATTACATATTATACGGACGGAAAACAAGGACAGTTTCAAAAAGAAACTTAAAGGAGCCATAATCCGGAAGGAAATTAATATATGTCATGCATGAGTGTAGCTGCAGCCATGTTATCCAAAACTTCTTCTGTTTACTTTGTGTGTTTTTTTTCTTTTTAAAGGTATGGTGAAATTGATGTTTTAGTAACATTGATGAGCATTCTGAAAGCAATTCTTAAAAAGATTCAATTTAAAAAACATTTTTAAATTGTATTTAACACTGTAAAGTATTTTGTTTTGTTTTTTTGTTTTCTGTTTCTTTGCTTGCATGTAATTTTAGCCATCTTAATTGTTAGTCTCATTGTGTATTGTGTGTTGAGTACTGACTTTTAATAATTCTGTTTTGCAATAATTGTTTTTGTATGTATTTTTGTGTGGACCCCAGGAAGACTAGCTGGTTGCCATGGCACCAGCTAATGGGGATCCGTAATAAAATAAAATCATCCTCCTGTACCTTTCTGCAGCCTTCGACACAGTCTCACATTCCATCCTCCTCAACCGTCTATCCAACAACCTCGGAATCACTGGCTCAGCACTCTCCTGGTTCCAATCCTACCTCACCACCCGGACACAGTTTATCACCATCGGCGATACCAGTTCCACCCCGGCCCCAGTCAACCAAGGCGTCCCCCAAGGCTCTGTACTTGGCCCAATTCTGTTCACCATTTACATGCTCCCCCTCGGTCAGATCATCCGCCGCCATGGCCTCAGCTTCCACTCCTATGCTGACGACACACAACTCTACCTCTCCACCAAACCATCCACCCATCTCCCCCCACACTCCCTTATCAACTGCCTTCATGAAATAAAAACCTGGATGTCATCTAATCTTCTCAAACTCAACAACAATAAAACTGAGCTCATGGTTGTGGCACCCAAGGCCCTGCTCCGGAAGGTTGGGGATCTCACCCTCAACATAGACGGCTGCTCCATCTGCCCATCCCCAACGGTCTGCAACCTGGGCGTTATCCTGGACTCCACCCTTTCCTACCAAGCCCATGTCAGTTCCGTCACCAAATCCGCCTTCTTCCACCTCAGAAACATATCCAGACTCCGACCATCACTTTCCGACTCCACAGCTGAGACCCATATCCATGCCTTTGTAACTTCCCGCCTGGACTACTGCAACGGGGTCCTGTCCGGGGTCCCAAGCAAAACCCTGGACAGGCTCCAGTATGTTCAAAATTCAACTGCCAGGGTTTTAACCCGCACCAAACCCTGGCAGCATATCACCCCCACCCTCATCCACCTCCACTGGCTCCCCATCAAATCCTGCATCACCTACAAAACCCTCCTGCTCACTGTTATATACCAGGAGCCTGATCACTCCTGTGTCACTGTGCATGCAGGTTGAGGGCTGCCAATTAGCTAATTAGTGCTGATTGGTTACCTGCTGGGAGCTTTAAAACCAGCCCTGGTAACACACATGCAGTGTCTGTGCTTAGAGGAAGAGCTGTCACGTTCTTCCAGTCCTTGTCCTTTGGGTTTACACTAAGCGGCACGGTGGTGTAGTGGTTAACACTGTCGCCTCACAGCAAGAAGGTCCAGGGTTCGATTCCCGCTTGGGGACCAGGTTTCCATGATGCCAGGTACCCAGGTGGGGTATCTCCCAGGCCTTTCTGTGTGGAGTTTGCATGTTCTCCCCGTGCTCGCAAGGGTTTCCCCCCCGATAAAATAAACCCAATGGAAAAACATGCACAACAATAGATCGCTAACGCTGTGGCGTCCTTGACGAAGACGGACAGGAGCACTTGGATTGGTCCCCTGGCGCGGCTCACGTTGACGCCTGTCTGCTCCCGGCTGCCCTTGGGGGGAAAGGATGACGGGATGGGTTAATCGCAGATACGAATTGCATGCATGCATCGCATGTGTGCCGATTGATGACCTCTGAGCAGGTCCTAAATTATTATTATTATAATTATAAATTATTAATAGTTCCTTGATATAGTAACATTTTGAGTTAGAGCACAGGGTTTTGGTGTTGGTTTGCACATAGGTTGCGTGCCTTTGAGCCAGGGTCATAACAGTTGGGCGCTCGTCCGGGATATTTTACCCGGACGAGGCAGGGGAACTATGTGAGAATGCTGTTCATCGACTACAGCTCAGCATTCAATACCATAGTCCCCTCCAAACTCATAGCCAAGCTCAGGGACCTGGGCTTGAACTATGACCTCTGCCAGTGGGTCTTGGACTTCCTGACGGGCAGACCCCAGGTGGTAAGAGCCGGCAACTGCACCTCCTCATCCATCACGCTCAACATAGGGGCCCCCCAGGGCTGTGTTCTGAGCCCCCTCCTCTACTCCCTGTACACACATGACTGCGTAGCACAGCGGAACAACAACACCATCATCAAATTTGCTGATGACACAGTAGTGGTGGGCCTGATCTCTGCCAACGACGAAAGGGCCTACCTGGAAGAGGTAGAGAACCTGTCACAGTGGTGTCAGGAGAACTGCCTCTCCCTGAACGTCAGCAAAACAAAAGAGATGATTGTGGACTTCAGGAGGTCGGGGGTCAAGGACTACAGCCCCCTCAGCATCGACGGGGCACCGGTTGAGAGAGTGAACAGTTTCAAGTACCTCGGAGCCCACATATCCGAGGACTTGACATGGACCACACACATTGACAGTGTTGTGAAGAAGGCACGACAACGCCTCTACTTCCTCAGGCGCCTAAGGAAGTTCCAAGTCAGTCAGAAGATCCTTAGGAACTTCTACTCATGTACAATAGAGAGCATCCTGACCGGCAACATCACCTCCTGGTTTGGGAATAGCACTGCACAAGACCGTAGCAGACTACAAAGAGTGACACGTTCAGCCGAACGCACAATTGGAGGGGGGCTTCCCACCCTCCAGAACATTTACAACAAGCGGTGCAAGGGGAAGGCTAAGAGAATTATTAAGGACTCGAGCCACCCGAACAACTGCCTCTTTGAACTGCTGCGGTCAGGCAAGCGATACCGGAGTCTTAAGGCGAGCACAGAAAGACTCAGAAGAAGCTTCTATCCCCAGGCCATCAGGCTGTTAAACGAACAATAATCACTATGCAACAACCATCAAATGCACACAGCACACACACCCACACGCACACACTCACTCAAACAAACAACACACTGCAGCACCCACTCTCCACACTTTAGATCACACAAACACACTTACACTTTATATTTATTGATAAAGGATTTGCACTACAACTCGTACACCTACTGTGAATTGTACCTAAATTGCACCTCGTCCCATTTCTCCATTTCTGCCTTGCACTATATAGTATTGTATATTAGTACACTGCACAGTATTGTATATTGTATGGTAACTACGTCTATTCTGCATCGAACATTGTACATATGTCTAAACTGAACACTGTGACCTCATTTTTTTTACTTCTAATTTTACTATGTTATTTTATTTCATACTTATCTTGTCTTGCACAGTCTCTGGAGCGCAACAGTAAGAAGCATTTTGTATAAAAGTATTCTGTACTTCTGTATGACAACTATTAAAGAAACTTGAACTTGAACTTGAAACTTGTTTGGTGTTTTATTTTTTTTTTGTGTTACACAGGTGTCATGGTATTATGGTTTGGGTGGTGTTCGTTACATATTGTGTAACGTGGGGGCTTGAGCCGTTTTCGTCAAACAGGTGAGTATGCCTTATTTGTTTGTAATTTGATGTGACTGCTGTTAAAATATATAGTTTAGTGGGCACCACATGTAGATAGGGACATTATTTTCTGGTTGTTGGTTAGCTCCCTGTGCACCACATACTCCTGGGGCAGTCAGGGAAGGGATTGGCACCATCTACTTGTCTGGTACCGTATCATGTACTGGACGGGTGGATGGTCAAGTATGATCTTTGACTGGTAGCAGGTGTGGTTGAAGATGGTTAGGTCTACAGGACATTAGTTTAAGGGTAGGTAGGTTAGGGGGGCCAGAAAACACAGGTAGTGTGGTAGGGCTTGATTTAGTGTTTCTTAGGGTAGACATGTGGTGGGCCGGTTTTGACTGCAGTTTAGATGTAGAAGCATATGTAGTCATATCAGGTTAGAAGGCGCACCTGTTTGGATTTGTTTGTTGAATTTATTTTGTTTGTTTTGAGTGTTTGGTTAGCATACCTGTTAGCACCTGACACCCTGCGTGTATGACACGTCTATTTATTTCAGGGTGGTTGTTTTTTATTTTTATTTTTTTGCAAACTGGAAAGGTGCGCTCCGTAGAGCTCACATTTCCACCGCGTTCCCTTCTGGTTGTTATTATTGGCATTAGCGTTCTTCATGGTTCTTCAGTGGTTCTTCGTGGTTCTTCAGTGGTTCGTTAGGGGGTCTTCAGTGGTTCTTTGGCGGTTCTTTAGTGGTCTTCAGTGGTTCTTTAGTGGTTCTTCGTGGTTCGTTAGTGGTTCTTCGTGACTGTAAAGTAAGTGAGTAGCTTGTGGTGACTGGTACAGTAACGATGGCTTCCATCAAGGACTTTGTTGATCGCCCGTCTCATGACATGTTGGAGAAGTTTTCCAAGGAACAACTTCTAGAACTTGCTGTACACTACAGGGTAGAGCTTACTGCAGGTGAGAAACGTTTGAAGCCGACTGCCTTGAGTGCTTTAAGGGTGTTACTCATTAGAGAGCAGGTGCTTGAGGAGAGGGTGGAGGAGCCTCCTTCGTCTGGCGCGTCTCCGCTATTACCTGGTGTAGAGGGTGAGTGGAGGATTAGGGAGTTGGAGTTTAAGGAAAGGCAGCTAGAGCGAGAGCGTGAGGAGAGGAGAGGAGAGAGGAGCGTGAGCTTAAGGAGAGAGAGAGGAAAGAGGAGCGTGAGCATGAGCGTGAGCGTGAGCTTAAGGAGCGTGAGTTTAAGGAGAAACAAATGTTGCTGGAGCACGAGCGTGCACAGAAGGAGCTTGAATATAAGCATGCTGCCTTGCAGGCGGGTGCTCTGCATTCAGAGTCACGTTCCGGTTTTGATGTAGGCAGGAATATTAGGATGGTGCCTCCATTTTTTGAGAAAGACGTGGAAAGATATTTTACCCTTTTTGAACGGGTGGCAACCACATTGAAGTGGCCTGATACTGCCTGGACACTGCTGCTGCAATGTGTTTTAGTTGGTAGGGCACAATAAGCCTATACTGCTCTGTCCCTTGAACAAAGTGCTGATTATGAGCTTGTTAAAGCTTCCATATTTAAGGCTTATGAGTTGGTCCCCGAGGCCTATCGTCAGCGATTTAGAGGTTATCGCAGGTCGGAGGGACAGTCTTATGTTGAATTTGGAAGGGAGAAGGAGAACCTGTTTGACAGGTGGTGCACTTCTCGGAAGGCAGAGTCAAGAGAGCAGCTTAGGCAGTTGATTCTCCTAGAGGAATTTAAAAGATGTGTTCCTGATACCGTTTCCACACATCTAAATGAGCGTAAGGTATCGAAGATAGGCGACGCCGCTGTCTTCGCTGATGAGTTTGTGTTGACACACAAGTCCGTGTTTTTGGAGGACTACCGTGTTGAGTCCGGGGATAGGCGTCCTGTTCAGGGGGGCCGTTTCCCAAAACCTGTGTCTGCTGGTCAGTTAACTTCACCTCCTAGGCGGGGTGGTTCTGCTGGTGCATTCCCAGAAGGGATTATCTGTTTCTACTGTAAAGAACCTGGTCATATCGTTGCTGGGTGCCCGGTGCTTGAGCAGAAAAATGTCAGAACCGTGGCTCTGGTAGAAACCATATGCAGAACGCCTATGCCAACGTTAGATGGTGATGGGGGAAGTATCAAACGTGTGGACAAAGAGCTCGAGGGTTCCTCAAGGTTTATGATGGATGGATTTGTTTCCCTGACTAATGCACTAGAGTCCAAACAGGCTATAACAATTTGGAGAGATACCGGTGCTTTTCAGTCCCTCATTCTGGAGGGGGTTTTGCCGTTTTCAGAAAACTCTTCTTTGCATTCCGGTGTCGTTGTTCGGGGCTTTGGGGGTGGATTTGTGGATGCACCTTTGCATGAGGTCACGCTCAATTCTCCCTTAGTATCAGGCAATGTTGTTGTGGGGGTATGTTCTCACATTCCCATAAAGGGGGTGTCCTTCATTCTAGGGAATGATTTGGCTGGTGACAAAGTGTTGGCTACTCCGGTTGTAACTCCCATTCCTGTGGTTTCTGAGGTCCCTAATGAGCTGGCACAGAAACATCCAGAAGTGTTCCCTGTGTGTGCTGTGGCACGGGAAATGTCAAAGGACAAAAGTGATGTTGTTGATACTTCGACTTGGGACATTACACTTAGTGACACATTCTTTGTTGAATTAAAATGTGTACCTGGTGAGAATTTTGGAAAGCACACTGTGGATGTACCTCTGCATAATGATTCTCTTGATTGTGGCTTTGTGTTAGGCCCGGTGGTGAAACCAGAGTTGACATGCGTGCCGGAGAAGCATGTGGCAGGAGATGATATGGCAGCACAGTGTCTCAAGGTCTTCCCAGCCTGTACGGTGGCTGAGGCCACGGACAAATTGTGGGAAGTGTGGGAAGGATGCTATGAGAGGTGCTGTTGTTTCATGTGACACCGTTCTAGTTGGAGAGGCTACTAAGCCTGACTTAGGCTGCCAGCCTTCCCACAGTAGCTCTATTGTCCCTAATGTTTCACTTGTGGGCAGGGATGGTACCAGTATGTCAGTTGATGATTCTGATATTGATCCACATGTCCACACTGATTCTCTGCCATGCACTAGTGTGATGGTCAACCTAGTTACCTGTGTCCTGTGGAGCAGGAGCCGCCTTCGCGACCTGGTCTGTTGAGTGGCAGCCATTTTGATTTTGATCAGGACAATGTTATTTTGGGTGACGCCATTTTAGATGGTGTTCCAGACGTTTTTGTGACTGTCGTACTGCCATGTTCCAGGGACGGTGGGGCTGTACCTGAGGCGGTACATCCTACTCTGGATGTTCACGGTTTGCAGTTTCCTGAACTGCCAGTGCCAGGTGGGATGGATATGGGCGCGGTGGTGGTATCAGTGATCTATGGTTTTTGTTTTGCTGTGTTCTGTTCTGTTGAGCGCAGTGAGATTAGTTCTCAGATTGATTTTGGTTTGCAGTCTATTTTTGACAGGTCGGTATCGGTGGAGGGGCCTGTTGAAAGGGAGCATACAACACGGTTGGTGGTCGTGTTCGACAGGGGCCGACCCGCTATCGCTGTTGTGGTAGTGGCCCTGACAATTAATGGGTCACAGTTGTTTTTGTTGTTTTTGTTTATGGGTTGTTGTGTGGTGTTTGGTGTGGGAGGTGTTATGTACCAGGAGCCTGATCACTCCTGTGTCACTGTGCATGCAGGTTGAGGGCTGCCAATTAGCTAATTAGTGCTGATTGGTTACCTGCTGGGAGCTTTAAAACCAGCCCTGGTAACACACATGCAGTGTCTGTGCTTAGAGGAAGAGCTGTCACGTTCTTCCAGTCCTTGTCCTTTGGGTTTACACTAATAGTTCCTTGATATAGTAGCATTTTGAGTTAGAGCACGGGGTTTTGGTGTTGGTTTGCACATAGGTTGCGTGCCTTTGAGCCAGGGTCGTAACACTCACCTACAAATCCCTTCACGCTCTGGCACCTCAGTACCTCACACCTCCTCCACCCCTACACTCAGTCACGGTCCCTGCGATCCACGGACACTGGTCAGCTCTCCATCCCCAGAACCATGACTGCGGACCTTCGGGGACAGAGCTTTCAGTGTGGCAGCTCCCACCCTCTGGAACTCCCTCCCCGCAGAACTCCGCACCGCCCCAACTCTGGACTCATTTAAAAAAAACTGCTCAAAACCCACCTCTTCAACTTTAACCCCTAATCTCTCACTTTATATGTATATATGTTGTGTCTGTCCACTGTCTGTTACTTTGTTATCCCCCCCCCCCCCCTGTGTAAAGCGACCTTGGGTCTCTTGAAAGGCGCTATATAAATGAAGATATTATTATTATTATTATTATTATTATTATTATTATTATTATTATTATTATTATTATTATTATTATTATTATTATTATTATTATTATTATTATTATTATTATTATTATTATTATTATTATTATTATTATTATTATTATAATAAATAAAGGTTTGAAATTAAATTAAATTAAATGTTTTTTAGTTTTTTTCTTGGACTGGAGGTTTCTGAAATTACTGAGTCTACTCAAATGGATTCACTTTATGCTCCCTCAACATGAAAATGCCAAGGAATGGCTGATGCGTTCTGCAAAACCTCTCAAATTCAAGTTTCTTTATTAGTTGTCATACAGAAGTACAGAATACTTTTATACAAAATGCTTCTTTCTGTTATGCTCCAGAGACTGTGCTAGACAAAAATAGATAAGTATAAAATAAAATAAAATAAGTATAGCAAGTATAAAATAGAAGTCACGTATGTAGGCACAAGTGTTCAGTATGTACATATGTACAATGTTCAATGCAGAGTAGAAGTAACTGAGTTACCATACAATATACTATACAATATACTAATATACAATATACTATATAGTGCAAAGCAGAAATACTATCTATTTCCTGCCCATGTGTCTGCAAATACTGAGTGACTATTGATATGTTGAACAGACTATTGATTCTAAATGGAGAGGAAATGTACTTGTAAGCATGGCTATTTTTTTCACCTGCCATGATGATGTTGATATCGAATACTGTATTTTGTCATATCATACATGATAAAAGCATGTATTTGTCATGTGTTGGTGAGTGTTGATACATGATAAAAGCATGTATTTGTCATGTCAAGTGTTCAGGCTTGTAAGTGCCCCTGCTGAGACATGTTCATCTTCATGAATTAAAAATAATGTAAGTGCGCTTCTTGTTGTAGTGCCAACTTCTCTATTGCCTGGCAATGTATTGATGGAATTGTCTAATGAACTGCTGTTCCTGAGGTGCCGACTTTTCTACTATCGGCCTTTAAGTTATATTGATTGCTTTAAGTAACTCATATGTGTTCTGCTGTCTCCACATATGTCGTGCTTTTTACCATAATTTAGACATTGAAGGCTCAATACTGCAAGACAAGTTGCACAGGAGAGCAAGCGAGAGAGAGGCTAAGAGGTCATGTAAAGTGCCAGACAGCATAGAAAAATAATGCCCTTTAGTTTTGATCCCATGCAGTTTTGGTCATGCAGTATAAAGGTGTTGTTTTTACCTATTCTAAAAGTTTCGTTTTTCTACATACTGGATCCAATGAGCTGGATCCATCACGTGTCATGATGTTAGTCCCATAGTAGCCATGTCATTGTAGTGAGAGCATTTTATTAAACTTGACCTCACTGTATAAAAGGACCGGTTGTGACCTTTAGGTAATCACAGCCTCATGAAACTTTACAACCACAGACCCGGGACATTCAGATGATATATGGCTTTCCTAGGTTTATTGACCATAAGAGGGGGGGGGGGGGGGGGGGCTTTCCAACTAATTTCCAGAATAGAAGTCCTCGCCATCCAATCAGCGAAAAATGCTATTCTTACAGAAATCTCCAAAAGTCAAAAGGTTTTTTATACTAAATCACACCATTCATTTTAGTTAAATTAATACATTTTATAAAAATTATTCTCCAGTGGTCAAAAATGGTTAAAGGGTTAAACAAATGGTATCAACCCAAAGATTGCTGCAAGAAATGATGAGACCTAATTGAGCATGGGAATGGCCATTGTACACTTTGATCATAATGTTCTGAGCCCTGCCTTATACACTCTAAAGTTTAGAGTCTAAACCTTCAGAAATAGGAATGGGCGCCTCACCAAAACACAATGTTTATCACAGATGTACAGTATGACTATAGGAAAGACTTGGCACACAGTGCTGAGCTGCATCTCAAATAAATGTTCAGGTTCCCAGCTTTCAGACGCTGATAGCCGCCTCAGACCCACTCCTATTCAAGCTCCAGGGGAGGGGGGGGGGGGGGGGGGGAGAGCATTGAAGCGAAGCAAGCTATTCTCAGTCCTCGCTCTACAATGGTGGAACGAACCTCTCACCACAGTCAGGACAGCTGAAACCAAACCAATTTTCCATCATTGACTAAAAAGACACTTCTTCAATCAATATCTGAAATTATGATTTTAGACAAATAATTTGACCAAAATGGACAAATAACTAATGTGCAATTGGTCAGTGTGCAAAATAGACACATTCCTCCCTGCCATACATATTTCTACCTTGATTTCTAAAAGGTGGTAGAGCAGGATGGTGGTAGTGGTAGAGCAGGAAATAGAGAGGTTGTCTGGTAATCAAAAGGTTCCCGGTTTGATTCCTGCTCCTCCCGGCAGCGTGTTGAAGTGTCCTTAACCCCTAACTGCTCCCGATGAGCAGTTTGGCACCTTGCATGGTCACTTCGCCGTCTGCGTGAATGTGTGAGTGAATGGGTGAATGTGAGGCATAAGTTGTAAAGTGCTTTGGATAAAAGCTTGTTATATAAATGCAGTCCATTTACCATTTACCTTGTGACTCATGGTGGACATGTTCATAGACTGACTGGGGTGCTGCTCATAAGGAGGCTGGGAGCTGCTGGTATCTCGCTAGCTCCTGTTTGGAGAACCTTGACCTAGTCAGTGTAGTTCGTGGAGAGAACAGGTATTACCAGCAGACAAAGTGTAAAGCAGGTAAGACTGAACAATTGAAGAAGGACCTCTGCCTACTCTTGAAGACCCTCAGGAGCTCTGGTAGGAATGTTGTTATCTCAGAACCTTTGTCCTCTTCACATACATTTGGGGACATCAAACGTTGTCTTCTCCGCCAACTACACCTTTGATTGAAAGGCTTTTGTATGTAAATGGTAAATGGCTGCATTTATATAGCGCTTTTATCCAAATCGCTTTACAATTTGTTCCTCACATTTTACCCATTCACTCACACACCGACGGCGGAGGCAACCATGCAAGGTGCCAGCCTGCTCATCAGGAGCAATTAGGGGTTAAGTGTCTTGCTCAAGGACACTTCGACACGCTGCCCGTGAGGAGTAGGAATCGAACCGGGAACCTCCGGATTACCAGACGACTGCTCTACCTCCTGAGCCACTGTCGCCCAATTGTATGTTCTGGGACATTGCTTTTATTCATAATGTTTACCTTTTTAATGACAGGCAAACACTGTTTATGTGGGATGGGATTCATCTGAATAATTACTTTCATCAAACATACTACAAACATTACACTCTCTCATGTGGGAGCCAGCCAGCCATATGCTTCATTCATATGCCCCCTGTTTGATCTCAGTCAAGTCCAAGGCTCCCATACTCAGATTTTGGTACTCAATCATACTCAAATTGTGTCACTATAATAAAATACTCTTGTACAAATCAATACTCAACCTGAGATTTTGTCTACATCCACCACTATTAATACAGCTGACTTAAAATCACATCATGGTTTAAGATTGTTGCATTTTAATATTAAAAGAGCCTATTACCTAAGTCGTATTTTGTTCATGCATTGATTGATGACATCTTTATTCTGAATCGTCGCCCCCAGGAAAGGTTTCTAATTTAGATGTAGCTATGGATGGATACAAGGTTTATAGAATGGATAGGCAATCTAAAAGAGGGGACCTTGTTTATGTTAACGAATATCTGTCTGTACATGATCTTGCTGCTTCCTCTGTACCTAAATAATTTGAATATATAGTGTTGGATATCTACCTTGGGGGTGATGTTTATTTGACTGTTATTGGTATTTATTTATCATCCTCCTTCTGCACCAAATGTGTCCTTGGAGGAAACAGGCTAACGGATGTCATCTCACGCCTCTTCTGAGTTAATAGTTCTGGGTGACCTATATGTGGATTGATTATCTTCTAGGTTAAAAGAACTGTGTCCCAGATGATTTCCTATCCCATGAGGACCAGCATAAGAACTATCTAAATCCACTTTAATTGATCTTACACTATCAAACAGACTGCTTAGATACCCATCCAGTGGCGTTTTCACACAATAATATTAGTGATCACTGCCCAACTGATTGTGTCAGAGGCCATAGATACAAAGTGAGTGTGATCAGGAAACAAATCTTGAACCTTTTCAATTATTATTATTACTATTATATATATATATTATTTATTTATTTACATGATTTTTAAATGATTTGTGATTGGAAATCTGCATGATTCCTGATTCCGACCTAGCTTTTGATCAGTTTTCTCAAATTAGAAATATTTTGGCTGAGAAACCTGCCCCCTAAGGATGTAGGATACAACGTTCAAACCTTGGTTTCCAACAGTTTTCAGAGACTCATCATGTTAGAGATAAAGCTCTTGGTCCAAAGCCAGATCTACTGATGATCTGGTAGATTGGATGTGTTTCAGGCAGAATAGGTGCATTAGTATGATCACTAAATATAAATTTGATCATTACTCGTCCTCTCTTGTGATCTCCCTTGGAGAGGCAGTTAAATCATTTTGTGTCCTGTACTGTGCAGGACAGTGATGCAACAGTAGCAGGACAGTGGATCACAGTGATGTAGCAGGACAGTGCATCACAGTGATGTAGCAGGACAGTACATCACAGTGATGTAGCAGGACAGTACATCACAGTGATGTAGCAGGACAGTGATGGGGATGCAGACCAGAGAAAGACTTTCGTCTTGTTTACATCAGGGTCCCCATACATGACATACAGATAGACAGTACTGCTACATCTATGTACTGTACTGTACCCATTCTGCAATCTGTTAATAAAGTTTTCAATCAATTCAATCAATCAAACATGTATATATTCCCTCCCCGCCGTATGTATATTTCTCTCCCACCCACCCACCCCCTCCTAATGTACAGTCCCCTCCCCATCATATGTATATACTCTGTCAGGATCTAGGGGTAACAGTACTGTATATTTGAATACCGGTTATGTCACAAATGTATCAGTACTAAATACCTATATGTCCCTATGCCATAAATGTCATGTATGTTGTGTATGTCATAAATGTCTATATGAATTGAAAATGGGGGACCCTGATGGAAACAAGACAAACATCTTTCTCAGGTCTGCATCCCCTTAACAATTGTATGTATTGAGCCGTACTGTATTGTACCCATTCTGCAATCTGTTAAATAAAGTTTTCATTCATTCACACAACTCTCAAAGCCAACGTAGAGTAGAAAAGATCGCTCCTGTGAATTAGAAAAGCCAGCCCCGCCCCCAGCCTAGTGAATGAGAAAAGCCTGCCCCTAGTGGAGCAGGACAGTCCCTACACAGTACAGTACACAAAATGATCTAACTCCTACTGCTCCCTTGGAGATGCAACCAGCTTTTGGGAAATCAAAACTTTTTAAAAAGCCTCTCTACCTGCTCAGATTGGTGATGCAAATTATTTAATTTAAAATAGAACAAATATGTGTGAAGCTTTTAATCATCATTTACATATCCTCTGGTCATTTATTTGATAGACTGCCTGTTGATATGGTTTCAGTAATATACCCCTTCTGTTGTAGAAAACTCATCCAATACTTACCATTCTGACAACAGATGTTCATTTAGACCAGTATGTTACAGTGACGTTTATAATGCAGTTATAGACTTAAACACAAAGAAGTCAAAGATTGAGGATGATCTTGATGCCTTTTAGTGTTCATATCATTGCTGCATTGCTTGCAATTGAACATGCGTCTCTGGTCAAATCCTAAATGTGGTGAAAGTTCAAGCTCAAGTTGTTCCATTACATAAAGGTGGAGATTCCAGTGACTTATAATTATTGTTCAATATCAAAATGATACTGCTTAGCTAACATCCTAGAATCATTAGTTCATTCTCAGTTACAGTAAGTCCTGGTTGTATAAAACATTTCACAACCACAGCAATCAGGGTTTAGACATTGGACATAGTACAGTTACCGTGACAACACTAATAAATAATATTGTTGACTATCTTGATGCAGAGACACTGATTCATGCTTTTGTATCAAGTCGGCTTGACTATTGTAATGCACTGTTCACTGGTCTTCCCAAAGCAACCATTGGGAAGCTTCAGCTTATCCAAAACTCTGCAGCTCGATTACTAACTCATACAAGGAGAAGAGAACATATCACTCCAGTCCTAGCCACTCTGCACTGGCTTCCAATAACTCATAGAATTTATTTTAAGGTCCTTTTCCTAACATATAAAGCTCTTAATGAGCAAGGCCCAAAATACATAGCAAATTCCCTAGTTAGTTATCTGCCCTCAAGAACGCTACGGTCATCCACTACAGGTTTACTAGACACACCCAGAAACCAAAAGAGGATAGGAAGTATGGCATTTGCCAACTATGCCCCAAAACTATGGAACACACTACCAACACACATCAGAAACGCCAGCTCCATACACATTTTTAAAGGAAAATTAAAAACGTACCTATACAGTCTAGCTTACAAATAGTTATGGCTTGGAAAAACCTGATGGATCCATGAGGCTAGGATAAGCCTTGTGGACCCAACTCTTTAGATGAAGGAACGGGTACATACGCACACAATACACGACCACTGATGGATCCGTAAGGCTTGGATAAGCCTTATGGACCCAACTCTTTAGATGAGGGAACGGGTACATACGCACACAATACGCGACCACTGATGGATCCATGGGGCTTGGATAAGTCTTATGGACCCAACTCTGACCACTAATAAAAACATAACTACACTAGCGTTATAAGAGCTAACATTGCTACCTACCGTACAAGTGCATTGGTTTAGTGCATTTCCTACTTCCGGTTGCTACTGAGCGGACATGTTTGTGCGGACCTGTTCTCCCAAACTGGTAAGCAAATGACTGTTTTCATGTTTTCATTTTTACGTTATTTTCATTTTTACGTTATTATTATTATTATTATTATTATTATTATTATTATTATTATTATTATTATTATTATTATTATTATTATTATTATTATTATTATTATTAATAATTATTATTATTATTATTATTATTATTATTATTATTATTATTATTATTAATATTATTATTATTATTATTATTATTATTATTATTATTATTATTATTATTATTATTATTATTATTTTTTTTTCTCAACTGATCACTGTGACTTTATTGCTTCTATCGTTATATATGCCTATGTTTGTGTACAGCACTTTGAGCTACATGACATGTATGAAAGGTGCTTTATAAATACTTACTTACTTACTTACTTACTTACTTGATAACCGTCACGTCACTTTTTTTTAATATCATTTATCATTTTATCATTTTAGCATTTCACCCATCACCCAATTTAGTAGTTACATCAATTCCCTCCTGGTTGTTGTGTTGCCCTGCTGTTGGTCTGGGGAGGGTGTAGACTGCCATATGCCTCCTCTGTTGGTCTGGGGAGGGTGTAGACTGCCACATGCCTCCTCTGTTGGTCTGGGGAGGGTGTAGACTACCACATGCCTCCTCTGTTGGTCTGGGGAGGGTGTAGACTACCACATGCCTCCTCTGTTGGTCTGGGGAGGGTGTAGACTACCACATGCCTCCTCTGTTGGTCTGGGGAGGGTGTAGACTACCACACCACATGCCTCCTCTGTTGGTCTGGGGAAGGTGTAGACTGCCACATGCCTCCTCTGTTGGTCTGGGGAGGGTGTAGACTACCACATGCCTCCTCTGTTGGTCTGGGGAGGGTGTAGACTGCCCCATGCCTCCTCTGTTGGTCTGGGGAGGGTGTAGACTGCCACATGCCTCCTCTGTTGGTCTGGGGAGGGTGTAGACTGCCCCATGCCTCCTCCGATACATGTGGAGTCACCCAGATCCCCTCCCTGCTGAAAAGGCGCCCGACTGCCCAGTGTGGAAGATAGCCCTAACCCTAACCCTGAATTGAAAATACAATGAAACCACCCCTAGTTCCACGTTAATATAACCACATAGTCCACATAAATGTCCATCAAAAATGGATATCGCATTGTGACCATTAAGACATTCTGGAAAGATCTCATCTTTTATTTTCTCTTCTCTTCACTCCTCTTCATTTCTCTTCTCTTCTCTTCTCTCCTCTTCACTTCACTTATCTCATCTCCTCTCCACTTCACTCTTCTTCTCTCCTCTTCTCTTCTCCCCTCTTCTCTCCTCTCCTCTTATCTCCTCTCCTCTTCACTTCACTCCACTTATCTTCTCTTTTCTTCATCTTCTCTCCTCTTCTCTTTCTCTACTCGTAGATGTTAAATTAAATTATATTATATTAAAACCATTTTTTTCTGGGAAGGAATGTATTTTATTCACTAAAGTCACTTTCCATTATACTGATTATTGTAACCTTTAATTATTTCTACACCTGCACCTGTCTGTGTCGTAATTTGAACCTTCTCAGAACTAGATATACGAATAAAGAATAAGGGTTTTACAGTTTTTCAAAATTGTTTAAACAGATTATTTGGAACATCAGACACAATGTGCACAACCTGAATTTTATTGTATTTTGTAATAAAGGTAAAAGTTATTCGAAAAAGGAGGCAAAGCTATTAATCAGTAACACCGAAATCAAACAAGTAACTTCAACAAAGTTTTTAGGGATCCTAGTTGATGATAAACTCAATTGGAAAAAACACATTGATCATGTTTGTAAAAAAGCAATGAAGTCAGTAGGTATAATTAGGAAGGTGTGTTCATTGATAAATAGAAGTTGTTTTTTAATCCTCTATTATAGTCTTATCTTTCCTTACATATCGTATTGTAACATAATTTGGGCTAGCACTCATCCATCTCATCTACAAAAAATTATTTTACTTCAAAAAAGATTTGTTAGACTGGCAACCCTCTCAGATCGACTTGAACCATCTGTTCCTCTTTTCAAGAAATTAAACATTCTGACTGTGTCTGAGGTTAATTCTTTACAGATATGTATATTTGTGTACAAATGCATTCATGATTACATTCTACCAAATGGTTTTAATAGTTTTTTTTCTTTTAATTCAGATGTTCATTATGCTACATGTCAGTCCAGGGACCTGCATATACCTTATTGTGGTACTTCACTTAGGCAGTTCTCAGTGAGGTATAGAGGGTCCAATCTTTGGAATGCAGCTGATCCTATGCTAAGGAAATCTCCATCTCTGCTTATTTTTAAAGCAAACTACAAAAAATTCTCATCCAAAAGTAGTAGATAGATAACAGGTCATACATGTAGGTATGCATTTGGTTATGTGGGTGGGTAGGTTTGTAGGCAGGTGGGTGGGTTGTTATATATTATTATGTACACAGTATATCCATGTATGTACTGTGTGTATGTATGTTTGTATTAACACAAATCTTTTAATGTATTCTGGTATTTTATAATATGCATATTTTTGTATTTTTGTATGTTTGATTTTATAAAACAGGGGACGTTCTTGATAAGCCTCTAGGCTTCTAACTTCTCCTTCACAATCGTTATAACTTATTATGTATTGTTTTTACTTCTGTTTAACTGTGTTAATAAACAAACAAACAAACAAACAAACAAACAATGTGCACAACCTGAAACTCATTTACCAACTGCTAAACCAATTCTGCTAAACTCCAAACACTACACACAATTATCTATATCTTGCACACTCTTCCTGAATTCCCTCTCTTGGCGTTCACACAGAACACACTGCCAATCACATTTCTAAACTCCAATGGCTGTTGTGCACATATTCCAAAATATAGCAACAGTGAGTGTATCCACATTAGACCATATTCTCCAACGCAATTCCATGAGGATGAAGCAGGTGTACAGGGTTCCTTTCGACAGGGACACTGACAGAATCAAGGAGATTCACCATGACTATGTACAAGTAAGTCCTATACATTCCAGGGTTCCTATACATTCGTGGATTTTTAGAAGAATACAGCAGGGGACACACGCCACTGTGGATTAATGGGGCTATCGTGGACAGGGTGAGCAGTTTCAAGTACCTGGTAGTCCACATCACAGAGGACCTGACATGGACAACACACACAGACACTGTGGTAAAAAAGGCAAAACAGCGCCTCTATCACCTGAGACAATTAAGGAAGTACAGAGTATCAGGGGAAATACTCCAGTCCTTCTACTCCGGGGCTGTAGAGAGCATCCTGACTGGGTATATCACTCCCTGGTTTGTCAACTGCACTGCCCATGACAGGAAGGCTCTACAGAGAGTGGTGCGCTCAGCAGAGCGTACTACGGGTATTGCACTACCACCCCTGCAGGACTTGTACAATAGGAGCAGGGGCGGAGCTAGGGGGTGGCTACCTGGGCTCAAGCCCCGGATGTATTCTGAAAAGCCCCGAATCTATTTAAAAAATTAAATAAAAAATGATATTTTTTTTTTATTTTTTTTTTACAATTCATCATTGTTACATGAAAATATGTTTGCACCAGATTTAGCAGAAGCTAATTTCCATCTGTGGTCTATCCAGCTGCTAACTGTATTTGAGTGAGTTAAGTCTTGGTGTTATGGTAGACTCAGACCTAAGCTTTAAATCACAATCAACAAGTTGACAAAAACTTAATTCTTCCACCTTAGAAACATAGCTAAAGTACGGCCATTTATAAATCAAAAGGACACTGAAAACCAGATCCATGCCTTTATCTCAAGCCAACTCGACTACTGTAATGCACTCCTTACCGGCCTCCCGAAAAAATACGATGATAACTATTTTATTGCAATGCACTATTGCATTATTTTATTCTATTTTACTAACTATTTTATTGCACTGCACTATTTTACTTTGTATCAGTGAATCATAGACGCCTGGCCATAAGAGCATTCGGAGCATCTCTGCTCTCCCACTATTGAACTTGGGGGAGCAAAGGTATAATCTTGCTCCACCACTTTTTGATTATATGAAAAATATGATATATCCCCCCCCAATATATAAATCTAACCATAACTACGTTATGGTTAACTGAGTTTTATAGTGAAAAGAGCAGCTTTATTGGTCAAGATTGAAGGCTCTATATTGCAGGAAATTGCACGTACAGGTTCAAAAAAAAAGGGGGCCCATCTGGGCTAAGCCCCGGATCTCCTACAATCCTAAATCCGCCCCTGAATAGGAGGTGCAAATCCAGAGCATGCAGAATAATGAAGGACCCTCACCACCCCAACAATAGCCTGTTCAATGTTTCACAATAACCTATACTCTATTGACCACTCTTGGTGTATAATATTGTCATGTTGTCTGTTTCAGAAATGTCTCTTGACCTGGCCACATAGGACTAGTTGTTAGTTGTAATGTAACTGTAATGAATCAGGATTTCCCATAGATATAGAATAATTAATTATTGTTATTATTCTATTTATATGGGGTTTTCATATATTGATGAATTCCAGACATTACAGTTTTTCACAATTGCTTAAATACCTTTCCTGATAGACTACCTCATTTTCTCAAAACCCCAAACACAAATCTCACACATAAAATGATAAATCCTGGGGCGGCTGAGTGGCGCAGTGGGCAAGGCGCTCGCCACTAACGCAGGATATGCTGGTATCGAGCCCAGCTCTCTGCGTTGCTAACTTGCTACCGGCTTGGCCGGTCGTTCATACTAACACAATTGGCAGTGTTAGGGGTGGGAAAGCCGGTGGGTGGGGATTGGACGTTGTGGACAGCGACTCCTACAGGTCGGTTGGTGCGCCTGTACAGCGTGAGCCTCCCATGCGTTACTCCTCTCCACTGAGAGATTGCGCTGTTCAGGTGAAAAGATGCGACAGCTGCCTCCTCGTGTACCGGAGGGGACGCGTCTATGCTTTTACCAACCGGTTCGTGTTTCCGGGTTCCCGTTTTGCTCTCTGATTGGCCACTGACCTACGCTAGTACGCCCCCCTCGCTATGAGCGTAGCAGGACACTGAAATGCGTATCACAGTACTGCCTCCAGGAACAGCTGTTTCCGCGTGACTTTATGTGCGCTAAAGTTCTGATACGTTTAAAGTGCTTAGAAATGCCGGTAAATGCCGGTTCACTCATGCCGGTTCATTCATGCTTTGAGGCACGCTTCCTGACAGGATTTTATAATATTGTATTGACAGGATTTTATAATATACAATTTTAAGAAACGACACTCTCAGCTCAGCTGCGTCGGTCAGTAGTGTGAAGCAACTCTGTATTCATGGTTTGTCAATGTTAATAATATGCGAAAGTCCGCATTCCAGTTCTACTTTTGTTTTGATGTGAAAAGGGATGCTGCACTTAGCACTGACTGAGAAAGTAAACATTACAGTTCTACTTTATAAAATGCTAATTGTAAATATGTTTAAGTCCACTCTACATTACAGTTCTACTTTTGTTTTGATGTGAAAAGTGATGCTGCATAAGATGACTGCTGAGAGCGTCGTTTCTTGACTCTCAGCTGAGAGCGTAGTGACTGCTGAGAGCGTCGTTTATTGACTCTAAGCTGAGAGCTGCTAATTGTAAATATGTTTAAGTCCACTCCACATTACAATTCTACTTTTGTTTTGATGTGAAAAATGATGCTGCATAAGATGACTGCTGAGAGCGTCGTTTCTTGACTCTCAGCTGAGAGCATAGTGACTGCTGAGAGCGTCGTTTCTTGACTCTCAGCTGAGAGCGTAGTTTCTTAAAATTGTCAAGCTACAATATTATAAAATACAATATTATAAAATCCTGTCAGGAAGCGTGCCTCAAAGCATGAATGAACCGGCATTTACCGGCATTTCTAAGCACTTTAAACTTGAACTTTACAGCACATAAAGTCACGTGGAAACAGCTGTTCCTGGAGGCAGTAGGGCGTACCCATTTCAAAGTGTCCATGCATTATTTCTCTCTCTACGCTCATAGCGAGGGGGGCGTACTAGCGTAGGTCAGTGGCCAATCAGAGCACAAAACGGGAACCCGGAAACACGAACCGGTTGGTAAAAGCATAGACGCGGAGGGGACACGTGATGCAAGGCTTGGTCCGCACTGCAGCCGACCAGTGGGAGGCATAGTCTAGCAACGTTCGAGACAGGGGAGGGGAGAATTGAAGGGAGAATTGGCGAGGCGAAATTGGGATGGGAGAAAAATAGAAAAATAAGGAGAAAAAGTGGATACAAAAAATATGATAAATCCTACACTTAGTTCTTTAATAGTTGTCATACAGAAGTACAGAATACTTTCATACAAAATGCTTCTTACTGTTACGCTCCAGAGACTGTGCTAGACAAGATAGTATCAAATAACATAATAACATAATATAGCATGAATTTAGAAGAAGAAAATGAGGTCACAGTGTTCGGTATAGACATATGTACAATGTTCTGAGTTACCATATAATATACAATACACAATACTATGCAGTGTACTAATGTACAGTACTATCTAGTGCAAAGCAGAAATGGGATGAGGTACAATTTTAGGTACAATTTACAGTAAGGTGTACGAGTTGTAGTGCAATCCTTCATCCATAAATATAAAGTGTGGGGAGTGGGTGCTACACTTCTCTTGCAAAAGCACACTTTGCCCTCAAAACAGTGTTAACTCTTCACTGTATTTTCTTTTCAAATGACAAACACATATACATATGAGTAGACATTCTAAGCACTCATTGAACACTGGTGTGCGGAATGGAAAACACTATAGTATGAATGGAAAACACTATGAATGCTTTATCAGTAGAATTATGCCTTTGCATGTTTGGATATTGCTTGTGGTGTCCCCCAGGGGTCAGTGTTGGGTCCAAAACTGTTCATCTTGTACATTAACGAGATATGTAAAGTATCCAATATATTTAAATGTATTTTATTTGCGGATGACACTAATCTTTTTTTTTCTACACTATATACTATATATACTACACTATAAGTCTACACTACAACCACTTTTTATACTCCAAAAAAGGGCCATAAGGATAGTTCACATTGCAGGTTATCGTGATCACACAAACATATTATTTTTAAAGTCAAAAACATTCAAGTTAAATGATATTGTGGAATTTAAAACGGCACAATTAATGTATAAAGCAAAAAGTCATGCACTTCCAAGAAACATTCAAGAACTGTTCTTTGATAGGGAGGGGGGTTATAATCTGAGGGGAGAACTCAATTTAAAAGTGCTAAATGTACGCACTACCATGAGAAGACACTGCATCTCGATATGTGGAGTGAAACTGTGGAACAGGCTAAATGTGGTGCTAAAGCAATGTCCAAACATGAGACAATTCAAACTGATGTATAAGGAAATTATGTTCACAGGGTACAGGGATGAGGAAGGGACTTGATATTCACAGGTGTTTACATTTTATTTTATTTCTTTCATGTTTTACATATATAGTTTTTGTTTTTTTGTTTTGCATATATATATATATATTTTCTTTTTTTCTTTTTTATGTTTTAAAATAGTACACTCATTTGAGTAGTGGAAAAGGGGTAGGATTAAATAAGTGTATACTTCTTCCTACTCCTTTTCGAACATGTAGATTGAGTTGTGTTTTGCTTTTGTTATTGTTTGTTTGTATTCATTGCATGTTCGAAATAAAGATTTCAAAACAAATCAAATCAAATCAGTGTTACACTTTCACCTGTTGGATGTAAATTATGACCATATAATGTTTTTACGTGTACTCAAATAGAAAATAGAAAACAACACACAATATTTTACAGTATTTGTACCCAAAATGTGCAGTCTACTGTGAATCACATCAACCAGGATGAAAACGGGATGAAATGAAAGAGATAACCGAAAATAGGCAATAAACAAAACAACTAGTCTGCATCCTGCCTTCGGTCCCTGCCTGGCCACAGGACCTCATCCGCGTCGCAGGCCATGTTCTCTTCTTTTTACAAGATTGAACCCCGCTTCACAAATTAATATAAATTCATGCAGGTCTGCTTCTGCATAGGTCAAGAGACATTTCTGAAACAGACAATAGGATACACCACGAGTGGTCAATAGAGTATAGGCTATTGTGAAACATTGTAAAAAAGGACAACATTGGATTACTGTAGTATTACAGTAATGTGTCAGTGCTGATATAGGACACAGTTGTGGAATGTATAGGACTTACTTGTACATGGCGAATCTCCTTCATTCTGTCAGTGTCCCTGTCGAAAGGAACCCTGTACACCTGCTTCATCCTCATGGAAGTGCGTTGGAGAACACGGTCCAGTGTGGATAAACTCACTGTTGCTATATTTTGGAATAAGTGCACAACAGCCATTGGAGTTTAGAAATGTGAATGGCAGTGTGTTCTGTGTGAACGCCAAGAGAGGGAATTCAGGAAGAGTGTGCAAGATATTGTGTGTAGTGTTGTGAAAAATGTGTGGTTTGGAATGGGAATCTGAGTCTAAAGCGGAAAATGTGTTTGGAGTTTTAGCAGAATTGGTTTAGCAGTTGGTAAATGAGTTTCAGGTTGTGCACGTTGTGTCTGATGTTCCAAATAATAATTAATTAATTAATTAATTAATTAATTAATTAATTAATTAATTAATTAATTAATTAATTAATTAATCAAATCAAATCAAATCAAATGTCTCAACGGGGCTAATGTTCTCATGTGTTCTCATGCCAGTAATAGTTAGGGGGGGGGGGGGTACCATTTGTCTGTTTTTTATTCTTGCGCCAGCTTCTAGCAGTATTACGGTAGTAGGTGGGGGTAGCTGAAACGTGGCTGGCTGGCTGAGTGTGTGTGTGTGTGTGTGTGTGTGTGTGTGTGTGTGTGTGTGTGTGTGTGTGTGTGTGTGTGTGTGTGTGTGTGTGTGTGTGTGTGACTGTGTGTGTGCGTGCGTGCGTGTGTGCGCGTGCGTCTGTGTGTGCGTGTGTGTGTCTGTTTTGTTTGCTGCTCCGCTCTGTCTGGCTACAGCCCTGCACAGCACGGCTCAGTTCAGCATAGCGCCAGGCAGCCGGACTGCACACACACACGGGAGGAGAGAGAGCGAGAGAGGGAGAGAGAGAGAGACGGAGAGAGAGAGACTGTCATCATAGCTCCGTCGCCACACTGGGGCATATCTGCGCTATATTTGCAAAGAAAACAAACGTGCCATCCGTAACGGCCAAATTCACCGATCCACTGGATTACAGTCTGTTGATTTAGGGGGTGCGTTGGATTACCGTGTTGGTTTTTAGGGGCGCGCGGAGGTGAATCGCAGCTCGGCTTAATCCGCCGTTGCCGCTCATCTCGCTTGAAGGTCAGGAGCGGAGCGGGGGATTTGAGGAAGGCTGGCGGAGACGACAGAGGGAGGCACCAGGACCCCGTCCTCCACACACCGGCCCCGCCCGCCTCGTCCCTCCGCCGGGGTTGCCAGGCCGTCATCCAGGTGAATGTTGTGATGGATTAGAGAGCTGTCTGGTTTGGTTTCCTTTCGTTCCCTCGCAGCCTACAGTAGTCTATACGCCTGGGATTATTAGCATACTTTCTTTATTGTTTTTTTTCCTTCGCATCTTTGATCGCAGGCTGCAGGAGTAAATGTTGCCTAACACCTCATTTACAGTGGTGATTTCAGTTATTCGCAATGGGTTCTCATCAGACTATTATAAAGTGACCTCGTTATTATTATTATTATTATTATTATTATTATTATTATTATTATTATTATTATTATTATTATTATTATTATTATTATTATTATTATTATTATTATTATTATTATTATTATATATTTTTAACAAATGCAATTGTTAGCAAGTCCAAAGTCCATATCGATATATGGGCAGCTAATATATTTGTATGCCATTGCGTGCGCGACTGTGTTAGCGTGCGTGTTAGACAATTATGTTTGTGTGTACAACATTCATGTGCAATGTGTGTGTGTGTGTGTGTGTGTGTGAGAGAGAGAGAGAGAGAGAGAGAGAGAGAGAGAGAGAGAGAGAGAGAGAGAGAGAGAGAGAGAGAGAGAGAGAGAGACTTATTAGATCATTTCTGGCATTTTCCTCCGATATTATGTTTGTTTTTTATGATGACACCCTTAATAACCTGCTGCCATTTCAGTTTTACACACAACACTTCGGGGTAAATTAGCTTAGAGTGGCGCCTCGTGCACCGCTCTCCTCCCGGAGTAATTCGTTAAAATCAACCTGTTTTGTTTTGCTTTTCACCGGCAAATTAACGGGCGGCGTTTTAGCCCCGTTAATGAACCACCGTCCGTCTTATCTCAGCGGCCATAAAGTGGCGCCCGGTAATAAAGGAGTTTGATAAGGCTTTTGTACAGCTGGAAGCAGTGAGCCGTGCGACGGTGCGAGGGACAGAGAGGGACGGTGTGTGTTCACACCGAGGACGCGTTATCCAAACTGTTATCTGAAAGACTTTAGTTTGAGGTATGATCCGAATTAGGATGATCTGACAGCCTTACACGGGTCAAGTCGCCGTGCTTGGCTTTGTAACATGTTGTGGATCTTATATGATTTTAGTATTGGGACAATTCTTTAATAACTGTTTTAATAGCTGTAGGATAATACCACCACTTGCTTTTGTAGCCTATGGAAAGTAGCTGGGAGAGAATAGGAGAGGAGAGGAGGGGAGATGAGAGGAAATGCGAGAAGATGAGAGGAAAGGAAAGGAAAGCAGATGAGAGGAGAGGAGAGAGGAGAAGAAATGGGTGGAGAGGAGATGGGAGGAAAGGAGGGGTGAGGAGAGGAGATGGGTGGGGAGGAGATAAGAGGAGATAAGAGGAGAGGTGAGGAGAGGAGATGAGAGGAACGGGAAGGAAAGGATAGAGGAGAGGAGATGGGTAGAGAGGAAAGGAGAGGTGATGGGAGGAGATGGGTGGGGAGGAGAGGAGATGAGAGGAACGGGAAGGAAAGAGAGGAGATGGGTAGAGAGGAAAGGAGAGGTGATGGGAGGAGAGGAGATGGGTGGGGAGGAGATGAGAGGAAAGGAGATGGGAGGAAAGGAGATGAGAGGAACGGGAAGGAAAGAGAGGAGAGGAGATGGGTAGAGAGGAAAGGAGAGGGGAAGAGAGGCGATGGGAGGAGAGGTGAGGAGAGGAGATGAGAGGAACGTGAAGGAAAGGAGAGAGGAGAGGAGATGGGTAGAGAGGAAAGGAAAGGAGAGGTGAAGAGAGGCGATGGGAGGCGAGGTGAGGAACGTGAAGGAAAGGAGAGAGGAGAGAAGATGGGTAGAGAGGAAAGGAGAGGTGAGGAGAGGCGATGGGAGGAGAGGAAAGGAGAGGTGAGGAGAGGAGATGGGAGGGGAGGTGAGAAGAGTAGAGGAAAGGAAAGGAAAGGAGAGGAGGAGAGAGGAGATGGGTGGAGAGGAGACGAGAGAAGAGGAGATGGGTGTAGAGGAGATTGAAGGAGAGGAGGAGAAAGGAGAGGAAAGGAAGGATGGAGGATGGATGTCTAAATACTTTTATTACTAAATAACAATATCCACCATTAGTTAGATTGCTTTTTACTAATAGTTAGATTTTAAAGTATGTAATCATCTATGGTTTGGAAATAACAATTAAGTAACAACGCTTTATCCAGTCGCCAGAGATGGTGTAGTGGTCAAGACCTCCATCATCCACCATGTAGGATCAAACCCCACCAGAACCTTTTCTCTTGTCTCCCCTACTCTGTCTCCCTCTTAGCCTGTCTCAATAAAGAACCCTCTCTCTTGTCTCCCCTACTCTGTCTCCCTCTCAGCCTGTCACAATAAAGAACCCTCTCTCTTGTCTCCCCTACTCGGTCTCCCTCTTAGCCTGTCTCAATAAAGAACCCTCTCTCTTGTCTCCCCTACTCGGTCTCCCTCTCAGCCTGTCTCAATAAAGAACCCTCTCTCTTGTCTCCCCTACTCTGTCTCCCTCTCAGCCTGTCACAATAAAGAACCCTCTCTCTTGTCTCCCCTACTCGGTCTCCCTCTTAGCCTGTCTCAATAAAGAACCCTCTCTCTTGTCTCCCCTACTCGGTCTCCCTCTCAGCCTGTCTCAATAAAGAACCCTCTCTCTTGTCTGCCCTACTCTGTCTCCTTCTCAGCCTGTCTCAATAAAGAACCCTCTCTCTTGTCTCCCCTACTCTGTCTCCCTCTCAGCCTGTCACAATAAAGAACCCTCTCTCTTGTCTCCCCTACTCTGTCTCCCTCTCAGCCTGTCACAATAAAGAACCCTCTCTCTTGTCTCCCCTACTCGGTCTCCCTCTCAGCCTGTCACAATAAAGAACCCTCTCTCTTGTCTCCCCTACTCTGTCTCCCTCTCAGCCTGTCACAATAAAGAACCCTCTCTCTTGTCTCCCCTACTCGGTCTCCCTCTCAGCCTGTCTCAATAGAAACATGTGCTAAGGGGAATGCACCACCTAATCTACCAGAGAATAAGAAACCTTTCATGAAACTTCCCAGGATGTGTTCTCCTCACTGTTGTTTTCCAGAATAAACAAAGTAGACGGAAGAAAGAAAGCTATGATGGGTGTGTTAATGGCACGAGAGTGAGAGAGAGGCAGAGACATTTTTGCATTATATGTTTTTGTGCCTGTTTGTTTATCTTCACATTTTTCACATTTTATGTGTGTTTGCACACTGATATTATGTATTGATGTTTGTTTATGTGTGTGTGTGTGTGTGTGTGTGTGTGTGTGTGTCTCTGTGCGTGTGTGTGTGTGTGTGTGTGTGTGTGTGTGTGTGTGTGTGTGTGTGTGTGTGTGTGTGTGTGTGTGTGTGTGTGTGTGTGTGTGTGTGTGTGTGTGTGTGTGACTGTGTGCAGTGAAGGGGACAAGGTAGCTACCTTTAAATTAACTGTCAAACTCAGTTACTGTGACGATGGCCATGTCTATATAGATTTTATAAAAACTGAGCAGTGAGGCAGTGATGAAAAACACACACACATGCATATACACACACATGCACAGTCACACATACATGCACAAACACAAAACACACATATGCATGTAGACACACATGCACGCACACATGCACACATGCAATTAAAAATAATGAATGAGAAAAAAATAACAAAGTATCGACAAGCTAAGAAATATTGGGTTCTTACATTGTTAACACGTCTTCTTCAAGTTTATGTATATTTTGATTGAGGACATCAATCAGTCGGGCTGTCAACTGTCCTTAAATATAAATATATATATCGAATGTTCCAATTATGAATAGGCTGAAATTAAACAGATTCGAATGGAATTTGAATGTTAATGATACGATTTACATATTATTACCACATCGAAGTAGGCATACAATATGACAACAACTTAATTGTGTGTCATATATGTTATGGTTAGGAAAATATTATGAATATTATTTATTGGCTTGTATTACAGGAAACTTTTTCTAAAATCAGGAATAAGGTTTATTTATTTATTTATATATATATTAGACTGGATGTTCACAATTCTAATTCATATCTTTGTTTTCAAATTTAAATGCAAATACAAATCTGTTTATTAAACAAAGACATGGAAAGAAAATTTTATTATTTCAGAGCTGGTCCCCAATCAGAGGCTCCAGCACTGATATTGATATCCATATGTTTACAATGATACCCGATCCTACTCATTAGAACGTACACACACACACACACACACACACACACACACACACACACACACACACACACACACACACACACTAACACACACACACACACACACACACACACACACACACACACACACACACACACACACACACACACACACACACACACACACACACACACCAGCACAAGGAGGAGGAGAGGAGAGGGGATGACATCATCCAGAAGGGCGATGTGTGGAGGAGAGCAGAGGAGAGGAGAGATGGTCCAGGGGGGAGTATAGGTGGGGGAGAGAAGGAGGGGAGATGGGAGGAGAGGAGAAACAGGAGGAGGAGGGTATGGGGAGAGGATTGGGAGGGAGGGAAGAGGAGAAACAGGAGGAGAGGATGATGAGTGGGAGAGGATAGGAGCAGAGGAGGAGAGTATGAGGAGTATGAGGATAGGTGAGAGAAGAGGAGAGACAGGAGGAGAAAATCAACGAACCAGCAGGGAGGTCTGCCTTTAGTAACCAAATTAGCTTGATAGAAAAGGTGGTAATAACATTAAGCTTGTAGTAGCTCTGGTTAATTTTCTTCCTCTTTGGGCAGACATGTTTGACAGTGGAATATCACCCCTCCCCTTGCTCCCCAGTCTCAGGCCTAATACACCTGTGTTTATGGACGTCCATGGTCCTTGTTGATATGTATCATAGCCAGCTCTCTGTGTTTTATGTCTGATAAATGTCCAAGTAACCAAAATGTGTTTGTTTTAACCTCTTAACCTGCGCCACCAAAAGTGGCTTTTTTAGTTTTCATTTTTGAGGACTGTTTTTCTGTAGTAGTTAGTAGTCCAGAGGTAGTATTTCCCCAGAAAGTGGTATGGCTTACAAATCCAGACGGACCCATAGCTTGAAGCCTTATGTAGTACATGTCCGAATTTCATAAAGACCCATTCAGAAATGAGTGATTATGAGTGATTTTGGTAAACTGTGTACAAAAGAAAAACTGAGTCTTCTCATAGACTTCAATTAATTCTGCTGTTTTTCTCTTCCTGTTTTTGCTCGTTAGTTTTTCACGAGATCCCTGATTCATACATCCCCAGGTGGGGTATCATTGGAAAGCCACACTCATTGGCTACAACCCTCCACAATCATTTTCGAGATCGGATCTAGATTGACGGAACTAGATCGGATTTTGTCGCTATCGACAGGCAACAAATAAGCCTTCAATTCGATATTATAAAATATGCACACCCAAGCCACTAGGGGTCGCCAAAGTGCCGGTGGGCAAATCGTCCTCAACACATTCCGGGTCCGGGACGGTGCAAGTTAAGAGGTCCCTAGAAGTGGCTTCTTAATGGAGACAGTGTTGTGTTTCATCTCATACGGACGGTTATCTTTGCACAGAGTGATGTGACAGGAGAGGGGAACAGAACAGACTTATTGAAGTCAGCTGGCTGCCTGCCAGTAGGTACAGAACTGAGGGACCAGCCACAAAGCAATTTCTTGTTCATAATTACATTTTAAATGTCCCAGTGTCTCCGAATATGAACAGAGAGGAGGGAGGGTGAGCGAATGACGAGACAAAACAAGGACACAAACAAATGCTGTTGCTCGGTTGCTGTCACACATAATTATTTTTGTATGTAGTGTATGTATTAACATTCAAATGAAACATATTTCTACTCAAAGGGGCCTGACTGAAAAGGTTTGGGACCCACTGCTCTACCAAATAACCAAACAATAGAACAGAAGTCCTGTTAACATCTATGTAGCTATAGCCAGCTATTCGTTAACTCGAGTCATCAAACACGCTAACCGTGATTAGCGCCACACTACCGTAATACGTTTTCGTAAAGGCTAAAGGACCGGACACTTTTTACTCACTCAGACACATGGTATGCTACACGTGAGAGAGTGTGTATGTGTGTGTGTGTGTTTGTGTGTCTGTGCATACTGTATATGTGTGTGTGTTTGTGTGCTCTCCAGCATACTGCTATTATTTCAGCTCCCAGTCTGCTCTCACAAAGTGACAATTAGATATAATAACATAGGTGTCTGACTAAAGAAAGACACACACACACACACACACACACACACACACACACACACACACACACACACACACACACACACACACATATGCATGCACGTGCATGTGCATACGCACACACACACACACACTCACTCATACTTTGTACATACAAATAGGCAAACTGTACACATGCCTAAAGCCTGTCAAACTTCTGTCAAACACATACATGTACACAAACATTAACATACACATTAACATAAACACATCACATGTTCTACCATACATGTCGGAGTCATCATACACACACACACACACACACACACACACACACACACACACACACACACACACACACACACACACACACACACACACACACACACACACACACACACACACACACACACACACACAGGCTAAACACATTTACTATTTCTAACTTATGTAGGTATTGGACCATAGCTGATGATTTTATTTGTGTTAATGGAACACGCCAAGATTTTGGGAAATCTTGGCGTCTTCTCCAGAGAGATACAAGAAGATAGATACCACTTTCCTCTCTGTGCGTTCAGTAGAAAGCTATCTCGCTGCACGTTAGCCTAGCTTAGCACAATGAATGGAAGCAGACATGACCGGTTAGCTTTCGGGAGAGGTGTTAGTTGGACAATGCCTAGGCTAACCGGTCATGTCCACTTCCATTCATTGTGCTTAGCTAGGCTAACGTGCAGCCAGATAGCTTTCTACTGAACGCACAGAGAGGAAACTGGTATCTATCTTCTTGTCTCTCTCTGGGGAAGATGGTAAGCTAATTTCCCAAAATGTTGGTGTGTTCCTTTAACCGCACTGATTCAGCTTACTGTAACTGATAAAAAATAAATACATAAATAAATAAGTAATAAAAATAAAATAGTATTTAATGTTCAATAAACTGCACACATTTGATTTGGTTTCTCCATTAACAACTAATAAGACCTTCAGGATACATTATGGGTGTGCTGCACACTTTTTCCTTTGGGTAGTTAGGTTAACCTAAATGTATCTAAGTGTTTTTAATATTTAATTGTGTATTGATATGCCTTCAAATGCCCATCCCTGAAACACACACTATACACACATACATGCTATACACACTAGGCTTGGGCGGTATAATTTTTTTCACACCGTCATACTTTGCTGACATAATACCCCGGTATACGGTATATGACGATATGACTTTCATTTTCATCAGCGCGGGGGGGGGGGGGCAACCCGTGTTACCAAGTAAACAAATCACGGTGCTACTATCATTAGCTCTCAGAATGGTAGCCAGTTAGCCTGCAGCATCTAGTGCTACTATCGTTAGCTCTCAGAATGGTAGCCAGTTAGCCCGCAGCACCGTAGTACTAGTAACGTTAGTATTGTGTATTCAAAAACGCACCGGACTGCGACGTAACGTTTTACCGTTTATTTGCTTGCTCCACAACAACACACACATCAACTCTCATTACCACAACACTTTACGTTATTTTCACAGCACTGTCGCAACATTAAAACCGTAAAACGTGAACACCGTTGTTGTGATCCACATACACAACAGTTAGCTCTCAGAATAGCCAGTTAGCCCGCAGCACCAGGCAGCAACGGTAAGCGC
>NC_140166.1:112956099-113006099 GCF_963971535.1 Notolepis coatsorum
TTGTTTGATGTGTGTTTTAATTATTTCCATTACCTCTGTGATGTATGTATCGTCTGTCTCTTTTCAATAGTTTTTTATTTGTCCCCTTTCCCGGTTAACCTTCAAGAGGCCCTTTTGTCCTTTACGAATTTGTTCTTAATTGACCTGTCTGGTTAAATAAAGGTTAAATAAATAAATAAAATTATCATTTGATCTTCAAAAACTTGAATCACTACTACATCGATATAAAGTTGACTGACATAAAGTAAACTGGTCATGGCTGAATAGCAGTTTTATTATCTTGGAATGATTATGGAGGATTTGGCCACAGAATCACATTATTCCAAAATCAAAGGGGGTTTGATTCTGGAGTTCTATCTGTTAATATTAGACCCATTAACCTTATTCACTAAGAATTCACTAGAAAAACCACTTCAATTTGAAAACTTCTTTCTAGAAATACCACGTCAACGTTAAAACCTCTTTATATAAATACCACTTCAATGTGGTGGTGTTTTTTGAATGAATGAATGAAAGAGAGTAGTGGTGTTTTGTGAATTAATTAATGAATGAGAGTAGTGGAGTGATGAATGAATGATAGTGGTGCGATGCATGAATGCATGAATGGATGAATGAGAGTAGTGGTGTGATGAATGAATGAATGAGAGGAGTGGTGTGATGGATGAGCGTAGTTGTGATTTGTGAATGAATGCTGCATGAATGAATGAGAGAAGTGGTGTGATGAATGAATGCATGCGATTAGTGGTGTTTTGTGAATGAATTCATGCATTGATGAGAGTAGTGGTGTGATGACTGATGAATGAATGAGAGTAGTGGTATTTTGTGAATGAATGTGTGTGTGTGTGTGTGTGTGTGTGTGTTAGGGCTGTCTTAAATACTTTGAAGCTTCGTTCGATGGCACAAGCTTCGAACATTAAAAAAAAATCGAAGTAAAAAAAAAAATATATATATATATATATATATATATATATTAATTTTTTCTTTTTTTTTTCTTAGATTTTTGTGTGTGTGTGTGTGTGTGTGTGTGTGTGTGTGTGTGTGTGTGTGTGTGTGTGTGTGTGTGTGTGTGTGTGTGTGCATGGGGCCATTGGGTGGGGCCGGGGGACAAATACACTGGAGGAAAGTAACCCAGCTCAGCACTGCCCAAATTATATCATCACTATTGCCTGTTTGAAGGATATCATCCTCAAACACATATACACCTACATGCCTTGTAGAATTCCACACATAAGAAAGAAAGATACTGGGATGAATAAACAAAATAGGAAATAAAATGTAGAAATGCATGCAATACATAAATAAATATGAATCTCCATATATGAAATAGAACATTTAGATAAGGTGCTACTGAGATGTTTTGGTGAGTTCTTTGTTTTTTTGTGGAAGTAGCCCTTCTTAAAAAAGCATGAATATTCACTGATATTGGTCTGTAGTGGAGTCTACAAGGTCTACATTGCCGGACCGCGTGAATACTTTCGGCAACCCACTTGTCCTTCCGCATTTCTCTGATTGGCCGAGCGCGCGCATGAGCCGCGACGGGCTCCTCAGCCAGCTCCTCAGCCAGCTCCTCAGCCAGGCTCCGCTTAAGGCAATTTATACAAATGGAAGTATTGATTACGCCGTAACGAATCATTAAAAAATATACCCTTAACTGGAATATGTTGTGCCTTTACACATAGGATTATGTAATTGGTTTGTCATGACAAACCAATAAAAAATCGCATCGCCGTATTCGCCGGCTTCGCGGCTGCGGCGCGGGTCCACGACCCTCCGTGCTCCAATCGCCAGCGGGGAGAATATGCTGCCGTGAAGCGGCATCGCTGAGCTCTGGTGTCCGATGGACGAAGCCAGAGACGGTCTTATTATGGGGCTTATGCCGAGAAGGCGTAACACAACAGTGAACACATAGTGCAATGCATCTGTCAGTCGTATTTAACTATGTGTTCACTGTTGTGGTACGCCTTATTACATAATATATTATATTACATAATCCAACATATGTGTAAAGAAACAACATATTCCAGTTAACGGTATATATTTTTTTAATGATTCGTTACAGCGTAATCAATACTTCCATTTGTATAAATTGCGTTTGGGACCTCCATGTTCTGGGGGTATTCATCAGAAAAATCGGATCCGGGATTCGGCTCCCATCAGTCGGGCAAGAACTGCGGGTTTTCAGCCTCTCTCCTCTCTCCTGGAGCTTAAGCAGAGTTTAGTATTCCTGCCTGGCTGAGGAGCCCGTCGCGGCTCATGCGCATGCGCGCGCTCGGCCAATCAGAGCAATGCGGAAGGACATCGGCCAATCAGAGCAATGCGGAAGGACAAGTGGGTTGCCGAAAGTATTCACGCTGCCGGACCATGTAGAATCCGGACCTTGTAGACTGACATAATTCTGTGCATAGTTTAGTCTACACAGGCCATATTTCAAATAATCAAAATCTTACTTCATTCATCTTAAACATTCTTGATTTGGGGGATTGGTAGTTCCATGAAATCTGAAGTTGTTCAAACGACAACAGCGATCCACCTTGAATTAAATCACACAGCCGAGTGAAACCTTGTTGGCTGCGTCACAGTCACGAAAGGGGCTACTTAATTAATTAATCCAATCCACTTTATTTATAGAGCACATTTAAAAACAACAAAGTTTACCAAAGTGCTGTACAAGTCCCACAACATAATAAAAAAAAAAAAAAAAAGTATTTTTTTTTTTTTTTTTCGAAGCTTCGAATTAAAATCGAAGCTCGGCCCCGAAGCTTCGATTGCCAAAAAAAAGCTCGAAGGTCAGCCCTAGTGTGTGTGTGTGTGTGTGTGTGTTCTGTCTCCTCTTCTCTATCTGGGGACTGGAGGTGAGAGCAAAGCATTGTGGGTCCTGTCTGGTTCTGCATGACTGGCCCTGAGAGAAAGAGAGAGAGAGAGACAGCGAGAGAGAGAGAGAGAGAGAGAGAGAGAGAGAGAGAGAGAGAGAGAGAGAGAGAGAGAGGGAGAGAGAGAGAGAGAGAGAGAGAGAGAGACAGTGGGGAGAGAGAGGGAGAAAAAGAGAGAGATAGACAGTGGAGAGAGAGGGAGAAAAAGAGAGAGAGAGCGAGAGAGAGAGAGAGAGAGAGAGAGAGAGAGAGAGAGAGAGAGAGAGAGAGAGAGAAAGAAAGAGAAAGAGATGGTTTGTAATTAGTACTTTGGGCTGACTGCCGCATTCCATATCTGTAAATGACAGTGCACAGAAAACTCTCTCTGTCTCTCTGTCTCCCTGCCTCTCTTCCCCCATCTCTCTCTCTCTCTCTCTCTCTCTCTCTCTCTCTCTCTCTCTCTCTCTCTCTCTCTCTCTCTCTCTCTCTCTCTCTTCTCCTCTCTCTCTCTCTCTCTCTCTCTCTCTCTCTCTCTCTCTCTCTGAAATTGAAATTCAAACTGACATGACATATATGAAATCTATTGTGGCCAAAGCAGTACAGAAAATATTAGAAATATTGACAAATAATTAGCAATAAATAAGAATAGTCTGACTGCAAATAACAACAATGGACTTGCAAAGGGGTGGAAACTTTCCGGGAAATATCCATTTGAAGTTAAGCTTGGGAATGGTTTTGGCAACAAATAATGTAACCCTAATTTCTTGCGTAAAATGCACATAATAAGACAATACTAGGGGCGGGATCCACTAAGAATGGATTGCACGGTGGAAATTGCACCCTTAACTGCGCAGGGTTTGCACGCTGCATCTGCTCAGTCTTTGCGAGCTATCCACTAAGGACATTGCGCGGATGAGATACCAGCGCAGACATGCCCACTATATGTGGAGTTTGCTCCTGATCTGCTTCAGCACATTTGGCTCGCGGACAGGGCACGAAATTAACTTTTTGACTCACCGGCCAAGCATATTTCTTACCGGCCAAAATAAATACGCATTTTTGTGTCACATATATACATTTTTTTCAGTACATTTCAAGTAGATAAGCTATTACGTTGAAGAATAGACACTTAAAGAGGCCAGAGTTACATTTGTACTCTCTCTCTCTCTCTCTCTCTCTCTGAAGTGACTTCTCACTATCTGCAAACAGCTCCACTGTCTGTGTGTACATAGTTAGTAGCCTCCAGATGCAGCCAGGATTCTCCGGCACTGCAGCTGGACCCTATTGGTCAAATCACATTCAGCATGCCTTGCCCTCAGCTAGAATACGCATCGAATCTATGTTATAAGACATTGATATCAGGAGCTATCTGTAGCTACTGCTAGCCGGCTATATAACGTTAAGACAACGCCTCAGTGAACTATTTAGTTTACTGGGACATATAGAGCTAACGTGAGCTAACGTTGCCTACCGAGCGAACGGACTTCAACGGAGGTATTATGCACTCGACTATAATTGCTGGAGCATTTGTTGATACCAGCAGCTATCAGTAGCTAGCCAGCTAGATACCGTTAGACAATGCCTCATGTATTAAAACTAAAAGTGAATAGTTGACTGGGTCATTGTTTAAACAGTAACGTTAGCTCACGGAGGTCCGTAATAGACTAGAGCAGACTGCCTCTGTGTTGATATGAGCAGAAGCAAGCAGAGCAGAAACAAGTCATATCCGCCCCAGGATATGACTCGTTGCCACAGTTTTTTTTCAAAATAAGAGTATCATATGAACCGAACGTTGCTAACTGCCGGAGCCATCGATATTATGACTGGAGCTGCGCTTGGGGCGGAAATGAGACCCGCACAGGATTTTCAAAATAAGAGTATCGATATGAACTACACGCCAGGTGGTCAGGCAGACCTCTCATTGTTAGTCGCCAAAACCTAAAATATGCCCGCCATTGGCGGGTGGCGGGCTCTAATTTCATGCCCTGCTCGCGGAGCAGTCTGCACTCCTGACAGCGCTGTTGGCAGATATCAGGAACGGGAAAATTAAGCCCAAAATGAGGCATAGACACAAAATACAAATTAAGCAAGTTCTATACATTACAAAGTAAACGAAATACAATACAAAATGTATAGCTTGCTTAATTTTTTATTTTCATGACACATTGCGTTCTGTGTTTTTGTCACTATCTTTCGTCATTGCATATGTTTGTAATGTCCTATTCCAATTACATTGGTCACTTATAATTGTACTAGATTCTATTGTGCTATATTTAATTTAGTTTATATCCCATTTAATTGTATTCAATGTCTTTATTAAGCTGTAAAGCCCTGGCCTATATTTTATTTCATAATTATATTATATTTAGTGCTGTCAGGCGATACATTTTTTTTCTAATTAATTACAGGATTTGTAATTAATTAATCTAATTAATCACATTTTAATCGCATAACCATTTTAGGCCTGATATTCTATATTCTATAGTCATATTTCAAATGGCATGTGTGCGGATGGCAGAATTCAGTACTGTATCTACAAAACCTTCTGTTTAATCATCTTCCATTTATTCATTTGCTTAGATTTTTCAGGTCTGGTAAATTTTAGCATGGTGTTATTCACAGTCAAAGATAAAAAAAAAAATGTATTGATATTCTCATTTGGTTCATTACAATTTACTCAAGCCTAGTAACAGACACAGTATTTCTGACACTGGGAATACATTCCCTGAGATCCATAGATGTCCCTAGAATCAGATACCAAGAACATGCAAATTGACCATATAAAAAAAAACTCTAAATGTGTATTCTACGTTCTTATGGAATGAATGAGATAAACAAATATAAAAAATAATAATAATAATTTAATGAATTTTGAGTTAATTTTCATAACGCGATAATTTGCTGTGTAATTAATTAATCTAATTAACGCGATAAACTGACAGCCCTAATTATATTATATTGTGCTTAACTTAGTACAGGACCAAATGTAAGGTGGCATAGTCACTCATATAGCCACATTTAAAATAGTGTTCACTGCCAGACATGGAGCAAATCACGCCACTTTGCGAAGGCTATCTCGGCCTGGAGCTGCATATTTCTCGAAACAAATCATATACCGTTTATAAGATCTATTTTCTAGTGTTCCAACGAAATCTCAATAAACAACATCCGTCCATAGATTCTGGTTGTACAGGATGAAATGTAAGGTGGCATAGTCAGTTGCTTATAGCCTCATTTATAATAGCGTTCACTGCCAGATAGGCTTGTCCACAGACAAGGGAATGGAGTTTGATAAAAAGAATGTAGCCACAATATTTAATAACTTCTTTACATCGGTAGCAGGTAAGCTTGTCTCTAACCTACCTCCCAAGACAGAGCAGTTTGGTGATGACTTTGTTTCCAACTACTATAGCCAACGAGGGGTCAAGACAAACTCATTCTCCTTAAGCAAGGTGTCAGTAGTCAAAGTGTCTGCGATGCTGGGTGAGCTCAAAATCAAGAAGGCCACAGGTGTAGATGGCATCAGTGCCACGTTTCTGAGGGATGCAGCCGGAGTTATAGCTCCATCAGTAACCCATATTATTAACCTCTCCCTGGACCTAGGCAAGGTACCCACGACTTCAAGAATGCCAAATTCATCCCTATATATAAAAAAGGGAGCAAATCTGACCCCAGCAATTATAGACCAGTCTCAATTTTAAGTGTGTTATCCAAAGTCCTAGAGAAGATAGTCCATGATCAAGTCCAGGAATATGCAAGCAGCCATGACCTCCTGTACGATCTCCAATCCGGCTTTAGGAAGTCCTACTCTACTGAAACATGTCTTCTTTATCTTACAGACAGTATCAGGAGGGAGATAGATTCAGTTAATCTGTGTGGGCTAGTTCTTCTAGACCTACAGAAGGCTTTCGACACAGTGAACCATGACCTACTGCTCTCCAAGCTTAAGGCCTTGGGTATGTCTGAGACAGTGGTCAGATGGTTCTCTTCCTAACTTTCTGATAGGGTGCAGCGGGTTGAGGTCAGTGGCACTATGTCAGACGCCAAGCCCATTGTATGTGGGGTCCCACAAGGAAGCGTGCTAGGGCCGCTCCTATTTTTACTGTACATTAATGACATGTCAGCAGCATGCTCATGTAACTTGTTTTTATTTGCAGACGACTCAGCCCTGCTAGTCTCACACAAGGATCAGAACACACTAGAACAGATGCTAGGAGAAGAACTTGCAGGGGTCAGCAGTTGGCTTTCTCTTCACCTAGGTAAGACAGAGGCAGTACTATTGGGCTCCAAGCCCAAGCTCAGGAAAGCACGGGAGTTTAACATCCAGTTAGGAGCTGTAACCCTAAAACAGCAAAAAAAAGCGAAGTATCTAGGCTGTATAATAGACGGGAGCCTAGATGGGGAGGCTATGGCCTCCCAAGAACTGGGCAAAGTCAACGCCCGCACCAGGTACCTAGCTAGGAAAGCCAACCTCCTTGGCAGAGATAGCCTCAGGCTACTAGCAAATAGCCTAGTACTCTGCCACTTTGACTATGGTAGCGTGTCTTGGTTCGAGGGCCTGACAGTGACCATAAAAAAGAAGCTTCAGGTTTCCCAAAATAAGCTGGTAAGGGTGGTAATGGGGCTTGGCCCTCACACCCACATAGGGAGGAGTCACTTTCAGGTGCTAAACTGGCTTCCTGTGGAGGCCAGAGTTACCCAGCTCAGACTGAACATAGTGCACAATATTATAAACCAACTTTATTTGGGCTGACAGAGCCACAGAACAACTGCGTCTGCATTTGATCTCGTCTTGTCAATTTTGTAAAATGAATTAGGTATATTGTTAGTAAGTTAGCCATGTAATAAGCGGGATAATGTATAGCTATACTTGGTCATCATCGCAAAATAATTGACCTTCACTGACGTTTAAAACACCTCGCCGAGGCGCCTCTGTATTTTAAACTCTGTGTCGTCCGTGTCGGTCAATTATTTTGCGACAATGACCTCGTAGCTATACATTATCCCTTACTTATCATATACTCCAGAATAAACGTTTCATTGGCCTGCTTCCAGCATCTAATCCTCATGGACCCACGACATGTTATAAATGAAAAGTTTATTCTGGAGCATAAGTGTGCAGTGGTACAATTGGAACGTGAGTGCAGTCAATAATGATAATAATAATAAACATATTTATATAGCACCTTTCATACACGGATTGCAGTTCAAAGTGCTTTATATAATGAATACATAATAAAACAAGTAGGAAATAAAAGTTGCATCATGATGCAAAATCAATCAATAACGCCGACAACATTGGGAAAGCCGACAACGTTAAATAACAATATTGATGATGCCTCTTTATAGCTCTTAGGGATTTGTGCTTATTTACCACCATGTCTGTGAAGACGGTAGGTGCGTAGCATTAACTGATTGGTGCAATTGACGCCGGCCTTTGTGGATACGGAGCAGATTTGGACGAGGCTCATTTACATAGAAAGGGGACATGTTCCGCCCATATTACCTCATTTAACTACGTGCCAATTGCACCGGATGCAATGCTGACGGAACGCAGTTGCCACCTCATTTCACCCAGTTGCGCGTCCTCTGTGGATACCAAACAGAGTATCAGAGCGATATGCACCTGAAAAAGCCGCGCAAACCCTTTGTGGATCCCGCCCTAGGTCTTGGGGCATATTTAGGTAAAAATATCCCCATTTAAAGCAACTACTAGGATTTTTCATTTTGTGTGGATTCTAGCACCCCTTGTGGTAGTGTCCCCCAGAATGAAGACTGCATTTCCCATGAGCACTACCGCCTCGTGCCATAAGGATATTGATCTGGCTAGAGTGTGCATTCATATATTGATGTAAAACCACGTCTTGCAATGTCTTTTATAATTAAAATAGACATACCTTCCATCACCTACACAGATCACTGTTCCATCACAGGCACAGAGCACTCTCCCATCACAGGCACAGAGCACTCTTCCATCACAGGCACAGATCACTCTTCCATCACAGGCACAGAGCACTCTTCCATCACAGGCACAGAGCACTCTTCCATCACAGGCACAGATCACTCTTCCATCACAGGCACAGATCACTCTTCCATCACAGGCACAGATCACTCTTCCATCACAGGCAAAGATCACTCTTCCATCACAGGCACAGAGCACTCTTCCATCACAGGCACACATCACTCTTCCATCACAGGCACAGATCACTCTTCCATCACCTACACAGATCACTCTTCCATCACCTACACAGATTGATCTTCCATCTAGTGGTGGGACTCGATTAAAATTGTTTATCAAATTAATTCGAGACTTTATACAGTAGTTAATTAATCGAAATTAATCACATTTTTATTGCATATCAATATTTGATGCGAAAAGCAACATTTTTCAATTCAAATACATTTTGGTATATAAGTGAATCAATGAATACACATTATACATACGTTTAAGCAGCAAAATCCTGTATTAGCTACTACACAGACCAACAGATCAATAAACATTTTAACAAAGTGCAGCAATTTTAGGAATAATATATATAGCACAAATGACCTTTAGTAAACTCAAGCACTTTCGAGGTAAAAGTAAAACGCAGTACTTTCAAGTACATTCCAGAACAGTTGACCATTGGAAAACAAAAGCTCTTGATTGATCTCAATTTCTCTTATTATATATTTTTTTTATGAACAAAAAAAGTTATTTGCGATTTATTATACTTTATACTTATGGCACATGCACTTTTAATTCCATTAAATCGAAATTAATGCGATAAAGTCCCAGCCCTACTTCCATCACATGCACAGATTGATCTTCCATCACATGCACAGAGCACTCCCCCATCACATGCACAGAGCACCACTCAATAAAGTTAGGCCTACAATGTTTACAACTTTATGTTATTTTATGTTTGTCAGAGTGGGATCATACAGTATCAAGTCAAGTGTCCCTTTAGTAAGTCAAGTGTTCCTAATAGCAATCCCATTAGTATTCTGCCAGCTCTGTGCAAACCTATGGGGGAGATTATGCACAATGTGCATTGTGCATTGATTATGTGCATTGTTTTTTTGGTGAAGTGTGAAGTAAATTGTTATTTAAAAAAGTATTATATTATAGGGTTTGCATATCTGCTTAGTGCTTATGATATGGTAAACGGTTTATGCTTCTATCTATGCATAACCTACTGTAGTAAACTATGTCTGCACCTAGTTCTCATCTAGTTATCACTATGTTTGCACCTAGTTCTCATCTAGTTATCACTATCTGCACATAGTTCTCATCTAGTTATCATTATGTCTGCACCTAGTTCTCATCTAGTTATCACTATGTCTGCACCTAGTTCTCATCTAGTTATCACTATGTCTGCACATAGTTCTCATCTAGTTATCACTATGTCTGCACATAGTTCTCATCTATTTATCACTATGTCTGCACCTAGTTCTCATCTATTTATCACTGTCTGCACATAGTTCTCATCTATTTATCATTATGTCTGCACCTAGTTCTCATCTATTTATCACTATGTCTGCACATAGTTCTCATCTATTTATCACTATGTCTGCACCTAGTTCTCATCTAGTTATCATTATGTCTGCACATATGTATCATCTAGTTATCACTATGTCTGCACATAGTTCTCATCTAGTTATCACTATGTCTGCACCTAGTTCTCATCTAGTTATCACTATGTCTGCACCTAGTTCTCATCTAGTTATCACTATGTCTGCACCTAGTTCTCATCTAGTTATCACTATGTCTGCACATAGTTCTCATCTAGTTATCACTATGTCTGCACATAGTTCTCATCTAGTTATCACTGTCTGCACATAGTTCTCATCTAGTTATCACTATGTCTGCACCTAGTTCTCATCTAGTTATCACTATGTCTGCACATAGTTCTCATCTAGTTATCACTATGTCTGCACCTAGTTCTCATCTAGTTATCACTATGTCTGCACATAGTTCTCATCTAGTTATCACTATGTCTGCACCTAGTTCTCATCTAGTTATCACTATGTCTGCACCTAGTTCTCATCTAGTTATCATTATGTCTGCACATAGTTCTCATCTAGTTATCATTATGTCTGCACATAGTTCTCATCTAGTTATCATTATGTCTGCACATAGTTCTCATCTAGTTATCACTATGTCTGCACATAGTTCTCATCTAGTTATCACTATGTCTGCACATAGTTCTCATCTAGTTATCACTATGTCTGCACATAGTTCTCATCTAGTTATCATTATGTCTGCACCTAGTTCTCATCTATTTATCATTATGTCTGCACCTAGTTATCATCTAGTTATCATTATGTCTGCACCTAGTTCTCATCTAGTTATCACTATGTCTGCACCTAGTTCTCATCTAATTATCATTATGTCTGCACCTAGTTCTCATCTAGTTATCACTATGTCTGCACATAGTTCTCATCTAGTTATCACTATGTCTGCACCTAGGTCTCATCTAGTTATCATTATGTCTGCACCTAGTTCTCATCTAGTTATCACTATGTCTGCACCTAGTTCTCATCTAGTTATCACTATGTCTGCACATAGTTCTCATCTAGTTATCACTATGTCTGCACATAGTTCTCATCTATTTATCACTATGTCTGCACCTAGTTCTCATCTATTTATCACTGTCTGCACATAGTTCTCATCTATTTATCATTATGTCTGCACCTAGTTCTCATCTATTTATCACTATGTCTGCACATAGTTCTCATCTATTTATCACTATGTCTGCACCTAGTTCTCATCTAGTTATCATTATGTCTGCACATATGTATCATCTAGTTATCACTATGTCTGCACATAGTTCTCATCTAGTTATCACTATGTCTGCACCTAGTTCTCATCTAGTTATCACTATGTCTGCACCTAGTTCTCATCTAGTTATCACTATGTCTGCACCTAGTTCTCATCTAGTTATCACTATGTCTGCACATAGTTCTCATCTAGTTATCACTATGTCTGCACATAGTTCTCATCTAGTTATCACTGTCTGCACATAGTTCTCATCTAGTTATCACTATGTCTGCACCTAGTTCTCATCTAGTTATCACTATGTCTGCACATAGTTCTCATCTAGTTATCACTATGTCTGCACCTAGTTCTCATCTAGTTATCACTATGTCTGCACATAGTTCTCATCTAGTTATCACTATGTCTGCACCTAGTTCTCATCTAGTTATCACTATGTCTGCACCTAGTTCTCATCTAGTTATCATTATGTCTGCACATAGTTCTCATCTAGTTATCATTATGTCTGCACATAGTTCTCATCTAGTTATCATTATGTCTGCACATAGTTCTCATCTAGTTATCACTATGTCTGCACATAGTTCTCATCTAGTTATCACTATGTCTGCACATAGTTCTCATCTAGTTATCACTATGTCTGCACATAGTTCTCATCTAGTTATCATTATGTCTGCACCTAGTTCTCATCTATTTATCATTATGTCTGCACCTAGTTCTCATCTAGTTATCATTATGTCTGCACCTAGTTCTCATCTAGTTATCACTATGTCTGCACCTAGTTCTCATCTAATTATCATTATGTCTGCACCTAGTTCTCATCTAGTTATCACTATGTCTGCACATAGTTCTCATCTAGTTATCACTATGTCTGCACCTAGGTCTCATCTAGTTATCATTATGTCTGCACATAGTTCTCATCTAGTTATCACTGTCTGCACATAGTTCTCACCTAGTTATCACTATGTCTGCACCTAGGTCTCATCTAGTTATCACTATGTCTGCACATAGTTCTCATCTAGTTATCACTATGTCTGCACCTAGGTCTCATCTAGTTATCACTATGTCTGCACCTAGGTCTCATCTAGTTATCACTATCCTATCTTAGAATCTGCCCCTCTATAGCTTCCAGTAGCCATTGTGGCATCAAAGTTCCAATCCCACCGGTGTGCTTACGCCTGAAAGGGTTGGTTCACGCTTTTAAAACCCTATCGTACCGATCGATAACTGAGCACTCTAAGGATGTTTTCAAGCCTTTTGAGTTCCTTTTGTTTTAGAGAAATTGGCAAGTCAGTGAACAATGTTACAATGTCCATCATTTACTTCATTAAACACAAGAGACAAATGATATACTTATGTTTTGATTTTGAGAGACAGCGTTGGTTATAGCACGGCACAGGTACAGTATTACCCACCAGCTCGTCCATATGGACCACATCTGAATTGAATATGTCCCCTACGTGAATTATACATCAGCCTTGCATCTGTCTCTCCCAGCGAGCCTGAAGTCAAACAGGTATTATTTTCACACCGGAGGTCACAGGGAGTTCACCCTCTGAAGTTCCACAGTTGACCACAGGGTCATCGTGACAGCAGCTCTGCTCTCTGACATGTAAAATGCTGTGAGTCTAGTGGCATAGGTTGATGAAACAGCAGCTAAAATATTTAAAGCAGGGTTTTTACTTTTTAATATGGTTTTCTTCCGCCTCTTGGAAGGACACGTCTTGATGCTCCGGTGCTCACCGGCCAGACTCGTAGTGCACAGTTAACACGCACCACTTGCCCCTGTTATTCTTTTGACGTGAAGTCAGCTGGGATTATTTCATGGGGTTCCGCACATCAGTCGGCATCGCTGGTAAATTTCACTGCAAAAAAAGAAAAGAGAAGAACATCCAGGCGAGGTTGACTGAGCAGCTCTTTTTCCAGAAACAGCCTGCTGCTACACACTCATACAGGGTCATTTCTGTGGTATATTCTAGTTGGGGAGGGGGGGGCAGTGGCTCGGGAGGTAGAGTGGTCGTCTGGTAATCGGAAGGTTCCCAGTTTGATTCCAGCTCCTGGCAGCGTGTTGAAGTGTCCTTGAGCAAGACACTGAACTGCTCCCGACTACGCCGACTACGCCGTCGGAGAGTGAATGGGTGAATGTGACGCATAAATTGTAAAGCGCTTTGGATAAATGCACTGTATATAGTAGCTACTATAAAGGCAGTCCATCAACCAGTCCAGTTAGACACATCCACAGACGTTCAGCTCTTACAGAGATGACGAGGACATCTCAGAATCCTACCAGATGCTTGGGGACGGTGCTGTGTGATCAGCTTTTTGAAGTTAGCAACGATGTGAGCAAGTCAGATACTGCAGATACTATCAAGTGTATCACTGGGGTAGAGCCATATGAAATCCGCGATCACGGAATCGCGGACGGAATCGCGGAATTGAGCAATACAAATGGAATCAACTGTTAAAAAAAATAATAATAAAAATAAACAATGATATATTTTTTTTTTTTTTTTTTTTATGTTGTGGGACTTGTACAGCACTTTGTTCAACTTTGTCAGTGCTGTACAGTTTAAACCTTTTTAAATCTTAGACAAACAAAACACTTTGCTTTCATGAAATATTGTAAGCCGTCATTTGAGGCTTTATAAAAGCAGCACAATGAACACAAATCTGTCAGTGCCGAGTCCGACCTCATCTTAAATAACAAACAGCATTGCTCGTTGTAATTAACAAAGAGAGGCAGAGTTGATTTTGCAAAAAAATATATATATATCATTTATATTTCTATATTTTTTAATAATACAATTTTATTTTCATATTCGAATCCCATGCGAAGCTTCGAAGCTTCGAAGTATTTAAGACAGCCCTATTAAATGGACTGTTATATCTTATTAAATTGTGGACATTTATTAATTCACACTTATTAGACACTATTTCTGATGGTAAAATGAGCGTACAAAGCAAAATACAGAATTCTGAAATATTAAAACGGAAAAAACGGAATTTGTAAAAAAATAAAATGGAATTTGGAAAAAAATAAAACGGATTTCATATGGCTCTACACTGGGGTAACATGATAACCTCATATCCTCAACAGCAGTAGCCTTTTCCTCTTCTGGTGTTGAATTGATGGTGTTCCTACTGTACTATATCACCATATTACACTGTACTGTCTGTACTGTCAGGAGCAGAGAAGCATTGAAGTACTTTAACCACTTTTGAAATTACTGGAGGTTTGGTTGAAGTCGTTGTCATGACAGGTTCTAACTGCATATTTCCTCACCAGCTGTGTGCGTGCGTGCACCTGCATGTGTGTGTGTGTGTTGTTGTTGATGTTGCTCTGCCCAGCTGTTCTGTTATAACCTGCTTTTCCAGATCTACATCTTTGATTGCAGTCAGGAGAGAGAAGGGGGTGGAGGGATGGAGGGAGAGAGAGAGGAGAGAGAGAGAGAGAGAGAGAGAGAGAGAGAGAGAGAGAGAGAGAGAGAGATGTAGGTAGAGAGAGAAAGAGGGATGGATGAAGAGAGAGTTAGGGGTTGAGGGAAAGGGGAAAGAACGAGAGGGAGAGAGGGATGGAGAGAAAGGGAACGAGGGATGGAGGATAAAGATAATTAGGGATGGAGACAGGGAGGGAAATAGAGAAGGGTGGAGGTAGGGCTGGGCGATATGACCAAAAACGTTATCGCGATAAAATTATAAAATTATTTTCATATAATTCGATATCGATAATTATCGTCGATATAATGTCCGTCAAGTTTAATTGACTTCTTATGCTGCTGCGAATGTCTCAAGTCGAGTTGATGTCGTCATCAGTCCGCGCACGTTACGTTAGTTGTAACTGAGGGGTACAATTCCCTGACTGTATTACTAGATATGATACTTACTACCACTACCTTTGTACTTAATATTCGGCCACCCAGTACACGGCATAAATATATTATCATGAACACTCTCACGTAGATGAAACGGATCCAACACAAATGTACGAATTAGAAACAGGTCTTTATTTCTACACAGCGATGGTGTGTAGAATAAGCACTCAATCACTTAATTACATTTATGAATTGAAATAGTATGCACTTTTATGGCAAGGAGTATTCGTCGGTATATCAATAGAGAATGTCCAATCTCTGAAGGCGCAGGTGGTAAATATACGACCTGGAATAGTTAAGGAATAACAGCAATGATACTTTAATGATTATACTAGATACACTAGAGGGGGTTAATCCGGTCGCTTGTAAGCCGACAGGAGTAGGAGGGGGGGGGGGGGTAGAATCCGGCTGCCTCGTCCGGCCAAGGGTATCCCAGGTGAACCCACTGTAGTGCCGTTCAATGCGCCGGCGATCCTTGGACCACAGATGAAAGCAGGTGGACTCTTTGTGGGCCGGCTCTCTCCGGTCCACGGGGGAGAGACGTGAAGCGACCTCGTCTTGCAGAGCGTCTCCTCACCTTGCGTCCTCTCCAGGGGGGGGGGTTCCAACACACGGCAGTGTCGGGGGTCTTTATCCATGGAATAATCAAAGTATCCAAAGCATAATCCGTGCCTGGGAAGGCGGGCTGTCGTCGGTAGAATAATCCGGTATACAGGTCCACTCGCTCGTCGGCTCTGGGGCTCCTCGGGTGCAGCTTCACATAGGGTCAACCACCCTGGGTAAGCAGCCAGTTCTCTGCCCGAAACGATGGGGTACTGACTACGGTAGTATTCTCACCGCACGAAGCACTATATATTAACAGACTATTATTAGCTTAATAGACTACGTCCAACTCGACGATATAGTGCCAAATATGACTATTCAAATATTAATATACACGATGTCTCAATACCGATGGTAGGCGAACTTGGCCTTACTCCCACACGTGGCGTCGCGGGGAGGCTTTACGTCTGTGACTCTATTGGAGGGTAAGAAACTGGACTGAAAAGAAAGTCCTACTTTAGTAGCGCAGTATATATACGCACTATGAACAAATAGTCCCATTAGTGGTGCGGTAGCCAAATTCCTACGCGGAACTAGGACTTGTTCGTACATGTCGAGCGGTACGTTTGAACTGGGTCTGAGGGGTATGGCAGCCTGGCACCAAGGTCTCGACCAATAGTAGAATGGAGACTATTATGGGATGTTCAGTAGGCTAGAATGGATATTCAATGCATATTGTACAAGGAATATACAAGGGATATCAGGGAATATTAGAGAATATACAAATACAATTAAATATATATATATAAATAAATATATATATTCGGTTTAATCTGGCCCTTCACAACAGCCACCCCCTGAATAGGTCCCAGACCTAATCAGTTAAACAGAGACAGATTAATCGCGTTGTCTATTTACACATAAGGGTTTGCTGTAGGGGTCAGTCAACTTCACAAAGTCATAGGGTTGTAGGGTCATGGTCATCATCGATTGTGTCGGGGAGTCGAGGCAGTTCTATGAGCCTTGCCACGGGACGGGTGTAAGTGCGACCCTGGACGAGCACTTCAGCTGCTCGGACCTTGCCGTCGGCACCGGTGATCACTTTGCTTACGCGGCCGGCCGGCCACATAGCTCTGGGCAGTGATTGATCAATAATCATGACGACTTCTGTTCCTTCTGTCAAATTGTCTCTCTCCTTTACCCACTTCTGGCGGGTCTGTAGAGACGGTAGGTAGTGTTTAATGTCATCCGGTAGATTGGGGGTTCTGCGTAGGCGACCACCCACTCTGATGAGGGTGTGAGCGTCGCTCTCGGGGGCCAGGTGAATTAATCTGCTGTCGGATGGGACGGGCTTTCCTCCCTGTAGACAGGCCAATTCATCGGGGAACGAGTCTCTCTGGGCTCGCTGCAGTAGAAGCAATTCTGCTTCCTCGTAGTTAGCTGCTGACATATCAGCGGGGGACTTGCACTCCGGGTGGTACCGCAGGAATGTTCTTTGTTGTGCACTCTCTATGGACGTGCAATCGTCTATGTTAGGGTCGGTGGAGGCTACGGTGCTCAATCCACAGAACACAGACTTCTTATTTTCCACCTCCTCTGGACTTGCTTCCCTCGGGATAGGCATGGGCCACTGTCCTTCCGGGAGTCTTAGGAATGCGGGGCCGTCACTGTAGACATTGCGACGGGTGAGGTCATCCAGGGGCATCCCCCGGGTGATGACGTCAGCTGGGTTCTGTTTTGTATCAACGTAGCGCCACTCTGTTTCTCCGGTTAACTCTTCGGTTAAGTCTTGAATCTCGGTGACTCTGACTCCCACGAAGACTTTGTACTTGCATGAGTCCGATTTGATCCAGGCGAGTACCGTCGTGGAATCTGACCACAGGATTGTTCTAGACACCGGTATGGTGAGCTCACGTTGGATGAGCGTGGCTAGGTGCGCTCCGGCTAGGGCTGCGCAGAGCTCTAGATGTGGGATAGATTGTTGCTTGCGTGGGGCTATTCTCGAGCGGGCGAGGACAAATGCTGTGTAGATCTCTCCCCCCTGGTCTTGGGCCCGCAAGTAGGCTACTGATCCGTATGCGACCTCTGAGGCGTCACTGAAGACGTGTAAGTCCATTTTACATGTCTCTGGCCTCACCGTGGGTGGGAAGTAGCTTCGGCGCATATTAACGCCTGGGAGTGAGTGGAGCTCCATCTCCCACTCTCTCCAGGTGATCAAGCCGCCTTTGATCAATGAGGCGCGGAGTTTAATCAGGAGAGCCTCGGCTTCTTCCTGGGTTGAAAGGCTTTGTAGACAGTTGTCTACGTAGAAGCTGTTCTTTACGCTGTGTCGGACCTCTTCGTCCGCTGCTGGGTCCTCTGCTACATGTTTCTGTAGTGCAAATGTCGCACAGCAGGGGCTGCACGTCGTTCCGAAGGGGAGGACTTCCCATTGGTAGATGGCTGGGTGCTCATCTCCTGGCTTCTCTCTCCATAGGAACCGTAACAGGGGCTTGTCCGCCTCTACTAATCTCACCTGCAGGAACATTCCTTTAATGTCCCCGCTGATGGCCACCTTTTCCTGGCGGAAGCGGAGTAGAACGCCGAGTAGGGAGGGGCCGAGTGTGGGACCGGGCAGTAACTCTTTATTCAGATTTTGGGATCCGATCTGGTAGCTGCAGTTAAATACTATGCGGTCTTTACCGTTGTGATGGACCTTGTGGTGGGGCACGTACCACGATTCAGTGGTCTGGTCAGCCTCTTTAATGTCCATCTTTGTGACGTGTCCCGCTGTGATGAGCTTCTCAATCTCAGCGCGGTATACACTCTCTTGGGCGGGGTTCTTGGCTAAGCGCCGCTCCGTGTTCAGCAGGTACCGTTCTGTGGCGTCTGTCTTGGCGTGGAAAGTAGGCATTCCTTCTCGCCGCAGGAGTGGCGTGGCGTATCTCAACACGCCGTTGACCGGGACTCTCTTGGTCCCTGTCTCAAGGAGGTGAATGGCGTAAATGTCATCTTTAGAGCGAATGTCTTTCTTTCCGTTCTTAAAGGGCATTTGTTCCAGGGTCCATAGCCGCTCTACGTGTTGCAGGAGTGCGGTTTCTCCCTCTGTGACTCGGGAGTGGAGACATCTAGTGGCTGTACTTCGGTTGAGAGATTTGGCGAGCGGGCCTTGGAGAGTCCATCCCAAACGGGTCTCGACTGCTGCAGGGCAGCCTCGGGGTCCGGTATGAACCCGGTCTATCGGGACAATGAGGTCTGCATGGTCGGAGCCTATCAACAGGGTCGGCATAGCATTGTCTATGAGCGGGATCGGTAACTTGCGCAGATGTGCATATTTCTCCATCAGCTTGGCGACGGGGTATGTGTACCGCGACAGTCCTATTTCTTGGCTGGTGAAAGCGTCTGCAATCTGGTACCGTCGCTCAGGCTGGCCGCTTGCTGCGATAGAGAATGAGACATTCTCGCCCTTTATCGTCTTCAAATCTCGTCTTATTGTCCGAATTGTCATTTGGGTTTCGCTTCCCCGCAGCCCTAGCTGGGCCGCAGCGGAGGCGAGCAGCAGGGTCTTCTCTGACCCGTCATCGAGGACGGCGTAAGTGTCCAGGACTTTATTCTGGTAGCTTAGTGTCACACGCACTACTTTTAGGAGTACTCGGGCTCCACTGCTGCTGGCGGGATCGATGTACATGACGCTCGCTTTGCGGCTGGATGGTGCAGGTGAAGGGCGCCGTCTGTTACTGTCGTGAAGTATGTCCAGATGGGCTCCATCGCACTTGGTGCACCTTTTCTTTAAGCGGCATTCGGCTGCCATGTGTGAGCGCGCACAGCGAAAACAGCGCTTGTTGGACTTTATCCATTGACCTGCTTCCTCCGCGTTCAGCTTGGGGAAGGAGTCACATTGCGCTAGCCAGTGTTCTTTCTCACAGTAGGGGCACACTATCTTCCACTTCTCCGTTCTGGAGGGGGTACTGTGGCTCCTGCTGCTCGGTACTGACTCCGATTGGTGCATCACAGTCACCGATCTTCTTCCATCATTTAGTCGTCTGGTTCCTTCTCTGGAGCCAGGGGTGCTCCGTCCGAATGTATCTAGCCGTAGGCTGCTGACTTCTCTCGCCAGGAAGTCTGCTAGATCGAGGAGGTTCGGTTCGGGGCCATTCGGGTCTCTGTGGTCCCTCTGCCGCCTAAAGCGCTCCTGACGAGCGGGCGGCAGCTTCTCCAGGATCCTTTCCACATTTGAGTTGGCGTAAAGTTCATGCCTCCCCTTCTCTCTTTGCGCTCCCAACATCCCTACCAGGGACTGCACTCTGATGGACAGGTCGTCCAGTGCTCGATTGTCTATTGCTGGGGGTAAGCGGTCGATGTGTCGGATCTCCTGGATCACGTAATCCCATATGCGCCCATACCTCTGGTCCAATGCTACCAGCGCTGCTGTGTATGGGGTGGTGGAAGTCGCGTAGGCGAGCGCTATATTATGTGCGCGGGGTACCTTTAAGTGCTTCAGTAGGATGCCGTATTTGTGGCGTTCATCCAATACATCCACCAACATGGTCTCCAGACACATGCGGAGTTCTGTATACTGGGCCCGGTTCTCTTGGGTGAAGTCGGGTACCATAGGCGTGCCAATGTATGACGCTGACTGTGGATACATCGGCGAGCGTTGGGGGAGAGGCCTCCTAGGCGAGTCTCCTCCCGCTCCTTGGTATGGGCTGGTACCGGCAGTGTACCATGGCCCGCTTGTCCAGGTGCTGTTCCTCGGTGCGGGTCGTGCGTCGTGCTCACCCGTGTATAGAGTCGGGGGTCTGTAGCGCAGCTCCGCGGGAGTATAGCCTGGGCTGTACCGGGCCTCCTGGTCCGGTAGAGTACTGTGCTGTCTTCGGGCGTGGTTCTCCTCCTCTTCCTCTTCGTCTTCAGTTAGGTCATCCAGTGCTTGTAGTCTCTGGTTTAGCCTCTCCACAGGATATGCTGCTCCTTCCCGGTTGCTAGGTCTCGCTTGGACCGGTGGGGGGAGGTGGTCTGTGGGGGGTATAGACCTCGTCTGTTGGTCAAGTTCAGGGTTGTTTACTCGGCTAGGGGATGCCGCCCTGGAGGTGTGTCTAGACGAGTTCCTGGAGCCTCTGGCGGAGGGAGAGGGTGTTGTCCGTCTGATCAGCTGTTCTATTAGTTGCGACTGCTGTCTGTCGCGCGCTGCGTCCCGTTGAGCACCGGCTCGTTCTCGGGCCACATTCTCTTCCATCTGAATGCGTCTTATTTCTAGACGTATCTGCTCGTGTTCGCTTCGCTGCTGGATCTGCAGTCGGTCGCGTTCAGCAGCGGCGTTCAGGCTGATGAGGAAGGCCTGCTGTAGGGTCCTCTCTGCCTCGCTGGGAGAAGGCGGTTGTATAGGGGAGCCTTCCCTCGGGGTACTCCTTGCGGAGCCTTGGAGCTCTATCTCCACGGTGCTCTCCCCGTCTTCTTCCGTGCCGAGTTCTCTCTCGGTAGCGTTGTATTCCTCCCGGGACTCATCGGGGACTACTTCTTCAGTACTGGCGGGGTGTGAAGTCATGTCTGGTTCCCACTGGTCCCCACCGTGAACTTGGTCAGTTACATTAGAGCCCGTAGGGGCCTCTATGGTCGGGGTAGTCTGGGCGTTGGGGTTAGACATACTTTTACTTTCTAGTTTTACCGCGTTTACTGTTAGTAGAAGACTAGGTTGTTGACTGACAGCGTAAGCCTCTAAGTACTGAGGGAGCCGTCGTTCGCGCTGCGGGCGTTGGTTAGGAGGATCATTTCGTGGAGTGTTCATCATAGGCCATTTCAATATTAATAACACTATATTAATATTACACTAATTACCATCCGGTTCGAAGGACCAATTGTAACTGAGGGGTACAATTCCCTGACTGTATTACTAGATATGATATTACTACCACTACCTTTGTACTTAATATTCGGCCACCCAGTACACGGCATAAATATATTATCATGAACACTCTCACGTAGATGAAACGGATCCAACACAAATGTACGAATTAGAAACAGGTCTTTATTTCTACACAGCGATGGTGTGTAGAATAAGCACTCAATCACTTAATTACATTTATGAATTGAAATAGTATGCACTTTTATGGCAAGGAGTATTCGTCGGTATATCAATAGAGAATGTCCAATCTCTGAAGGCGCAGGTGGTAAATATACGACCTGGAATAGTTAAGGAATAACAGCAATGATACTTTAATGATTATACTAGATACACTAGAGGGGGTTAATCCGGTCGCTTGTAAGCCGACAGGAGTAGGAGGGGGGGGGGGGGTAGAATCCGGCTGCCTCGTCCGGCCAAGGGTATCCCAGGTGAACCCACTGTAGTGCCGTTCAATGCGCCGGCGATCCTTGGACCACAGATGAAAGCAGGTGGACTCTTTGTGGGCCGGCTCTCTCCGGTCCACGGGGGAGAGACGTGAAGCGACCTCGTCTTGCAGAGCGTCTCCTCACCTTGCGTCCTCTCCAGGGGGGGGGGTTCCAACACACGGCAGTGTCGGGGGTCTTTATCCATGGAATAATCAAAGTATCCAAAGCATAATCCGTGCTTGGGAAGGCGGGCTGTCGTCGGTAGAATAATCCGGTATACAGGTCCACTCGCTCGTCGGCTCTGGGGCTCCTCGGGTGCAGCTTCACATAGGGTCAACCACCCTGGGTAAGCAGCCAGTTCTCTGCCCGAAACGATGGGGTACTGACTACGGTAGTATTCTCACCGCACGAAGCACTATATATTAACAGACTATTATTAGCTTAATAGACTACGTCCAACTCGACGATATAGTGCCAAATATGACTATTCAAATATTAATATACACGATGTCTCAATACCGATGGTAGGCGAACTTGGCCTTACTCCCACACGTGGCGTCGCGGGGAGGCTTTACGTCTGTGACTCTATTGGAGGGTAAGAAACTGGACTGAAAAGAAAGTCCTACTTTAGTAGCGCAGTATATATACGCACTATGAACAAATAGTCCCATTAGTGGTGCGGTAGCCAAATTCCTACGCGGAACTAGGACTTGTTCGTACATGTCGAGCGGTACGTTTGAACTGGGTCTGAGGGGTATGGCAGCCTGGCACCAAGGTCTTGACCAATAGTAGAATGGAGACTATTATGGGATGTTCAGTAGGCTAGAATGGATATTCAATGCATATTGTACAAGGAATATACAAGGGATATCAGGGAATATTAGAGAATATACAAATACAATTAAATATATATATATAAATAAATATATATATTCGGTTTAATCTGGCCCTTCACAACATTAGTAGTTAGCCGACAAGCGGAGTATCTCATGACAATAAATATGACACTAAAATACTCTCTTCCGCCACAATATATTGAAACAAACTGTATACCTCACACTACTATAAACGTGGCCTTAGAATTCAAAACACACACATACTCGGCACGTAAATATATAAAACATCGGCGTGCAAGCTAATTAGCCTAGCAAGCCTGTAGTATCTAAGCGGAGTATTCCATGACAATGTGCTAAATATTACACTAAAATACTCTCTTCCGCCACAATATATTGAAACGACGTCCACTGTATACCCCCACTACTATAAACGTGGCCTCAGAATTCACGTCACACACATACTCGGCACGTAAATATATAAAACATCGGCGTGCAAGCTAATTAGCCTAGCAAGCCTGGTTGTTGAGTGAGTCCTACCTCCTTCCGGGTATACTTCGCTCTCGGCCATCTCCTTCACTGATTGGTTGTTAGCTGTTGTGCGTAAACACGTCATCACGTAACGTTGGTTGTTGTCAGTGAGTGTGGTGAGCCGAGGCTGAACGGAGCCAAGCTTGGAAAATCGATATATCGAAACTTTGCGACCACGTTTCATGTTTATTTCGAGGAAATAATTTATCGCGATAGTTATCGTTATCGTTTTATCGCCCAGCCCTAGGTGGAGGGAAGAGAGAGACAGGGATGGATGTGTGAAGGGAAAGAGGGAGAGGATGGAGATGTGGGATCTGTTCATTTCTACACTGACCTCTCATCTCCTGCTGTGTGTGCGTGCATGTGCGCAAGTACATATAAGGGTGTGTGTGTGTGTTGGCGTGTGTGTGTGTCTATGTGTGTGTGCAAGTGCATGTACTGTATACTGTACGTGCATGTGCGCTCATGTAGAGGCGTGTGTCTCTTGATAGTGATCTAATGTTCTGATGATTATCTGCCCACATAATGCATTTTCCCTGTCCTCTCTGCTCCTATCTGCTGAGAGAGAGAGAGAGAGAGATAGAGAGAGAGAGAGAGAGAGAGTGAGAGTGAGAGAGAGATAGAGAGAAAGAAAGAGAGTGTGAGAGATATATATATATAGAGAGAGAGAGAGAGAGAGAGAGAGAGTGTGTGTGAGATATATATATATATATATATATATATATATATATATATATATATATATATATATATATATATATATATATATATTATATATATAGAGAGAGAGAGAGAGAGAGAGAGAGAGAGAGAGAGAGAGAGAGAGAGAGAGAGAGAGAGAGAGAGAGAGAGAGAGAGAGAGAGAGAGAAGAGAGAGAGAGAGTGTGAGATATATATATAGAGAGAGAGAGAGAGAGAGTGTGTGAGATGTATATATATATAGAGAGAGAGAGAGAGAGAGAGAGAGAGAGAGAGAGAGAGAGAGAGAGAGAGAGAGAGAGAGAGAGAGAGAGAGAGAGAGAGAGAGAGAGAGAGAGAGAGAGAGAGAGAGAGAGTGTGAGATATATATATATAGAGAGAGAGAGAAGAGAGAGAGAGAGAGAGAGAAGAGAGAGAGAGAGAGAGCGAGAGAGAGAGAGAGAGAGAGAGAGAGAGAGAGAGAGAGAGAGAGAGAGAGAGAGAGAGAGAGAGAGAGAGAGATGATTTATGATGACTGTGTGCAGTACATTGTTATTAGTGTGTGTGAGCGTAGTGTGTCATATTACACACTGGTTTGGGCTGGCAGTATGCCCAAACTATCATATCACAGTATTTGATATATGTTTCAGTATGAATTAAATGTCATCGATTGTTGTTTGATTAACTTAAAGGAACACTCGATACACTTATTTGCCATCTTCCCCAGAGCATCAGACAAGAGGTTGATATCAGTTTGCTATTCTATATTCTATAATAATATTTCAAATTGCATTGGTCCAGATGGGAGAATTCAGTACTGTATCTACAGAACCTTCTGTTTAATCATCTTCCCTTTATCCATTTCCTTAGATTTTTTGTACACATGATCTCAAGAAGGTACTGAATGAGATCAGTACTTACTTACTTACTTATGCTTATTGCTCCTTTTGGGGGAGCATAGGCCTTCGACAACAGTTCGCCAGGGTCCTCTGTCCTGTGCTTTGCTTTCCAGCTGTTTCCATGTCAGTCCGCTCTGTGTGATGTCTGTCTCCAAGTCCTTGGGCCGGCCTCTCTTCCTTTTGCCTTGGGGGTTCCATCTAAGGGCCTGTCCGGTGGTGCTGGTGTTTGCTTTGCGTAGTGTGTGGCCGATCCATCCCCACTTTCTTCTCTTGATTTGTTCTTCCACTGGTTGTTCGCCCGTTCTCTGCCAGAGATCGTTGTTACTGAAGGTATCTGGCCAGTGGATGTTCAGGATCCGCCTCAGGCATCTGTTGATGAATGACTGCACTCTAGTCATTGTGATCATGGTTGTCCTCCACGTCTCTGATCCGTATAAGAGTACTGGCTTGATGTTGGATTTGAATAGTCTGATCTTTGTCTGCTGACTGATTACCTTGGAGCTCCAAATGTTCTTTAGTTGGATGTATGAGGCCCTTGCCTTGCTGACTCTTGCTCTGACATCTGCCTCTGTGCCACCCTTCTTATCTATGATGCTACCTAGGTAGGTGAAGGATTCTACTTCCTCAAGTGCTGTTCCCTCCAGGTTTACTGGGTCTTCGTTGTTTGTGTTGATCTTGAGTATTTTGAGGCCTAGTTGTGTTGAGGTGTCTGCCAGTATGTTAGTCTTCTCCTGCATCTGTTGTCGACTGTGGGATAGTAGGGCAAGGTCGTCTGCGAAGTCTAGGTCGTCCAGTTGTGTTGTGAGTGTCCACTGGATCCCGTTTCTCCTCTGTGCTGTTGTGGTCTTCAATATCCAGTCGATGGCCAGGAGGAAGAGGAAATAGGACAGGATACCGCCTTGCCTTACTCCGGTCTTCACTTGGAAGCTTTGTGTGAGCTGTCCACTGTGTATGACTCTGCAGGTCATTCCTTCATAGGAGTTCCTCATGATGTTGACAAGCTTTTCTGGTATGCCGTAGTGTCGAAGCAGTTTCCAGAGGGTGTTTCTGTGGAGGCTGTCAAATGCCTTCTCGTAGTCTACGAAGTTGATGTATAGTGGAGAGTTCCATTCCAATGATTGCTCGACTATGATTTGGAGGGTTGCAATCTAGTCCACACATGATCTATTGGGCCGGAAGCCTGCCTGCTGGTCTCTTAGCTGTGGATCCACCGCTTTCTTTATTCGTTCGAGGAGGATTCTGTTGAAGGTTTTTCCTGGCACTGATAAAAGCATGATTCCGCTGTAGTTGTGGCATTGGCTGAGGTCTCCTTTCTTAGGTATTTTGACCAAGTAGCCTTCTTTCCAATCTGTTGGCCCTTCCTCTTCCTCCCAGGTCATTATTAGCATGGTGTTATTCACTGTCAAAGTAATAGACACAATATTTCTGACACTGGGAATACATTCACTGAGGTCCATAGATGTCCCTAGATATCAAGAATATGCAAATGGTCCTTGTAGAAGTGGAGAAATATTACATTTACTTAGGTATGTATTTTAGGCAGATTTTCAGAAAATAGGCTCCGGGTGGAAGAGGTTCAAAGAAACTGCTGAGTTATCTTCATTAAAGAAAGTTGATTTAGTTGGGCAGGATCTGGGGCTGGAAAGTTGATTTAATAAAAAAAATACTAATTTAATCAGATTAATCACTTTATAAAAATTGAGGATTTAGTTTAAAAAAAAAAAAAAAAAAATGTATATAATAAATATATATTTTCTTTAATTAATAAACATGTTTTAATTAAAAACGAAGGTTCGAACGTCTTTTTGATCCACTTTTTCTCCCATTTTCTATATTTTCTCCCATCCCAATTTCGTATCATCCAATTCAACCCTCCCCTGTCACGAACGCTGTTTCTTGCCTCCCACAAGCCGGCTGCAATGTGGACTAAGTCATACATAGCACAAGTCCCCTCCGGTACTTGAGGTAACAGCAGTCGCATCTTTTCACCTGCGCAGCTCGACCTCTCAGTGGCGAGGAGTAACGCGTGGGAGGCTCACGCTGCCCCCGACACTTCCTGATTCTACTGCGCAGGCGCACCAACTGACCTGTAGGAGTCGCTGTCCACAACGCCCGATCCCCACCCATCAGTTTCCCACCCCCTAATACGGCCAATGTGTATTAGTACGGACGACCAGCTAAACTGAAAGCAAATGTGGAGCGCTGGGCTCGAACTGACGAGCCCAGCGTCTCCAGCATTTCGTGGCGAGCGCCTTGCCCACTACGCCACGTAGCCGACACCTGGGCTCTTATACAGTAACACCTGGGCTCTTATACAGTAACACCTGGAGTCTTATACAGTAACACCTGGGCTCTTATACAGTAACATCCAGGCTCTTATACAGTAACACCTGGAGTCTTATACAGTAACACCTGGGCTCTTATACAGTAACATCCAGGCTCTTATACAGTAACACCTGGAGTCTTATCCAGTAACACCTGGAGTCTTATACAGTAACACCTGGGCTCTTATACAGTAACATCCAGGCTCTTATACAGTAACACCTGGGCTCTTATACAGTAACACCTGGGCCCTCATGCATCAACGTGGACTTTGAACTTGACCTACTTCCACACGTAAGCACGGAATGTAGAACTAGCGTACGCACAGGGAAGTCGGCATTCATCACACGTGCGTACGCAGGCTCTATGGTCCTCCGTGTTGATGAATACCACTTTGTTCTACCGTCAATGCTCGTGCATGATTATCCATATATGGTCATGAAAATGAGGAAACACCCCCCATGGGATGTGAAATAATGGACCGACCCGAGCGGGACTCCGAGAAACTCCACGGAGAATTCACTGCTGTCGAACCAAGAAGACACTATCGCGTATTATGATTTATGGGATAAATAAAAGGCGGACTTGTAAACGGTGATGTCAGATATCAACGGCTCCCTAAGACCATTGCTGCAATTCTGCCTGGACAGCTCAAAATACTAATAAAGACCGTTCGTTGACCACTGTTTGGCGTTGGTTGTGTGTCATTATAACCGTGCTGTAATATGAATGCCTTTATTAGTTGTGTTCGATTGGCTATATGATTTTTAGATGCATCTATTTTGTTGTCGGCTAATAAAGACCGCGCTGGAATATGACTGCCTTTTCCCGTGTTGTTTGATTAATACCCCAGGGATTAAAGTTCTCCTCAATTTTATTCCAAATCGCGATGGATCTCCCGTCAATTTTCTACCTGCTGCATATGATTTCTAGAGGCATACTACAATCTATTTTGATGTCAGTATTGGGTAGCCTATATAAACAATATAATACGAGAGCATATACAAGAACAATGAATCTCACTGCATGTATGATAGCCTGCCTTTCAATACATGAACTTGAATCCCATCATATACATAGTCTGTCCACTATAGTGTCATTGCAATGCGTTTTCTATTCTTTCTTATACAGTAAAAAGGGGGAAGAACACTATATTCATATGACTTGTATTCTGCTTACAGCTTCGAAGTTCCACTTGTTTCGTTTAACGTAAAGCCTTTTAAATATAATCAAAACGTTCCCGTGTTTCTGCGGTCTGCGCAGAATAATAACGAGTTGAGCTTTATGATTTATGATGGATTGAAAATGGGGGACCCTGATGTAAACAAGACGAAAGTTGGTCTGCATCCCCAATTAACAATTGTATGTACTGAGCTGTACTGTACTGTACCCATTCTGCAATCTGTTAATAAACTTTTCAATCAATCAATCAATCAAGCTACGCGGAGCGCAGTCAGTCAGTAGCCTACACCCCGTATATTCCGATAACGCTATATAAACCATGCTGCATTCATTCTGAGAGAAAGATCTATTATTCCAAATGCTATTTATAGGGTTTTGACCATAATTACACTACTGTTGCTATTCTACAATGAACTATAATGAACTACGGTTCGTACAGAACATGCCGGTGTTATTATGCACAGAAGCTCATTTCCTTGTTGTAATAATATATTCTACCACTGGGCGCTAGGTACGCCAGGTCTGAAATGTGCGTAGATGTAAGCACGAAGTCAAGTTCAAGTTGAAGTTGATGAATCCCACTCTTTGCTTAGAAATGATCGTACGCACAGGGTAAGCACAGATCTGTGCGTAGAACACGTTGATGCATGAGGGCCCTGGGCTCTTATACAGTAACATCCAGGCTCTTATACAGTAACACCTGGAGTCTTATACAGTAACACCTGGAGTCTTATACAGTAACACCTGGGCTGTAACACCTGGGCTCTTATACAGTAACACCTGGAGTCTTATACAGTAACACCTGGGCCCTCATGCATCAACGTGGACTTTGAACTTGACCTACTTCCACACGTAAGCACGGAATGTAGAACTAGCGTACGCACAGGGAAGTCGGCATTCATCACACGTGCGTACGCAGGCTCTATGGTCCTCCGTGTTGATGAATACCACTTTGTTCTACCGTCAATGCTCGTGCATGATTATCCATATATGGTCATGAAAATGAGGAAACACCCCCCATGGGATGTGAAATAATGGACCGACCCGAGCGGGACTCCGAGAAACTCCACGGAGAATTCACTGCTGTCGAACCAAGAAGACACTATCGCGTATTATGATTTATGGGATAAATAAAAGGCGGACTTGTAAACGGTGATGTCAGAAAAAATACTAATTTAATCAGATTAATCACTTTATAAAAATTGAGGATTTAGTTTAAAAAAAAAAAAAAAAAAATGTATATAATAAATATATATTTTCTTTAATTAATAAACATGTTTTAATTAAAAACGAAGGTTCGAACGTCTTTTTGATCCACTTTTTCTCCCATTTTCTATATTTTCTCCCATCCCAATTTCGTATCATCCAATTCAACCCTCCCCTGTCACGAACGCTGTTTCTTGCCTCCCACAAGCCGGCTGCAATGTGGACTAAGTCATACATAGCACAAGTCCCCTCCGGTACTTGAGGTAACAGCAGTCGCATCTTTTCACCTGCGCAGCTCGACCTCTCAGTGGCGAGGAGTAACGCGTGGGAGGCTCACGCTGCCCCCGACACTTCCTGATTCTACTGCGCAGGCGCACCAACTGACCTGTAGGAGTCGCTGTCCACAACGCCCGATCCCCACCCATCAGTTTCCCACCCCCTAATACGGCCAATGTGTATTAGTACGGACGACCAGCTAAACTGAAAGCAAATGTGGAGCGCTGGGCTCGAACTGACGAGCCCAGCGTCTCCAGCATTTCGTGGCGAGCGCCTTGCCCACTACGCCACGTAGCCGACACCTGGGCTCTTATACAGTAACACCTGGGCTCTTATACAGTAACACCTGGAGTCTTATACAGTAACACCTGGGCTCTTATACAGTAACATCCAGGCTCTTATACAGTAACACCTGGAGTCTTATACAGTAACACCTGGGCTCTTATACAGTAACATCCAGGCTCTTATACAGTAACACCTGGAGTCTTATCCAGTAACACCTGGAGTCTTATACAGTAACACCTGGGCTCTTATACAGTAACATCCAGGCTCTTATACAGTAACACCTGGGCTCTTATACAGTAACACCTGGGCCCTCATGCATCAACGTGGACTTTGAACTTGACCTACTTCCACACGTAAGCACGGAATGTAGAACTAGCGTACGCACAGGGAAGTCGGCATTCATCACACGTGCGTACGCAGGCTCTATGGTCCTCCGTGTTGATGAATACCACTTTGTTCTACCGTCAATGCTCGTGCATGATTATCCATATATGGTCATGAAAATGAGGAAACACCCCCCATGGGATGTGAAATAATGGACCGACCCGAGCGGGACTCCGAGAAACTCCACGGAGAATTCACTGCTGTCGAACCAAGAAGACACTATCGCGTATTATGATTTATGGGATAAATAAAAGGCGGACTTGTAAACGGTGATGTCAGATATCAACGGCTCCCTAAGACCATTGCTGCAATTCTGCCTGGACAGCTCAAAATACTAATAAAGACCGTTCGTTGACCACTGTTTGGCGTTGGTTGTGTGTCATTATAACCGTGCTGTAATATGAATGCCTTTATTAGTTGTGTTCGATTGGCTATATGATTTTTAGATGCATCTATTTTGTTGTCGGCTAATAAAGACCGCGCTGGAATATGACTGCCTTTTCCCGTGTTGTTTGATTAATACCCCAGGGATTAAAGTTCTCCTCAATTTTATTCCAAATCGCGATGGATCTCCCGTCAATTTTCTACCTGCTGCATATGATTTCTAGAGGCATACTACAATCTATTTTGATGTCAGTATTGGGTAGCCTATATAAACAATATAATACGAGAGCATATACAAGAACAATGAATCTCACTGCATGTATGATAGCCTGCCTTTCAATACATGAACTTGAATCCCATCATATACATAGTCTGTCCACTATAGTGTCATTGCAATGCGTTTTCTATTCTTTCTTATACAGTAAAAAGGGGGAAGAACACTATATTCATATGACTTGTATTCTGCTTACAGCTTCGAAGTTCCACTTGTTTCGTTTAACGTAAAGCCTTTTAAATATAATCAAAACGTTCCCGTGTTTCTGCGGTCTGCGCAGAATAATAACGAGTTGAGCTTTATGATTTATGATGGATTGAAAATGGGGGACCCTGATGTAAACAAGACGAAAGTTGGTCTGCATCCCCAATTAACAATTGTATGTACTGAGCTGTACTGTACTGTACCCATTCTGCAATCTGTTAATAAACTTTTCAATCAATCAATCAATCAAGCTACGCGGAGCGCAGTCAGTCAGTAGCCTACACCCCGTATATTCCGATAACGCTATATAAACCATGCTGCATTCATTCTGAGAGAAAGATCTATTATTCCAAATGCTATTTATAGGGTTTTGACCATAATTACACTACTGTTGCTATTCTACAATGAACTATAATGAACTACGGTTCGTACAGAACATGCCGGTGTTATTATGCACAGAAGCTCATTTCCTTGTTGTAATAATATATTCTACCACTGGGCGCTAGGTACGCCAGGTCTGAAATGTGCGTAGATGTAAGCACGAAGTCAAGTTCAAGTTGAAGTTGATGAATCCCACTCTTTGCTTAGAAATGATCGTACGCACAGGGTAAGCACAGATCTGTGCGTAGAACACGTTGATGCATGAGGGCCCTGGGCTCTTATACAGTAACATCCAGGCTCTTATACAGTAACACCTGGAGTCTTATACAGTAACACCTGGAGTCTTATACAGTAACACCTGGGCTGTAACACCTGGGCTCTTATACAGTAACACCTGGAGTCTTATACAGTAACACCTGGGCCCTCATGCATCAACGTGGACTTTGAACTTGACCTACTTCCACACGTAAGCACGGAATGTAGAACTAGCGTACGCACAGGGAAGTCGGCATTCATCACACGTGCGTACGCAGGCTCTATGGTCCTCCGTGTTGATGAATACCACTTTGTTCTACCGTCAATGCTCGTGCATGATTATCCATATATGGTCATGAAAATGAGGAAACACCCCCCATGGGATGTGAAATAATGGACCGACCCGAGCGGGACTCCGAGAAACTCCACGGAGAATTCACTGCTGTCGAACCAAGAAGACACTATCGCGTATTATGATTTATGGGATAAATAAAAGGCGGACTTGTAAACGGTGATGTCAGAAAAAATACTAATTTAATCAGATTAATCACTTTATAAAAATTGAGGATTTAGTTTAAAAAAAAAAAAAAAAAAATGTATATAATAAATATATATTTTCTTTAATTAATAAACATGTTTTAATTAAAAACGAAGGTTCGAACGTCTTTTTGATCCACTTTTTCTCCCATTTTCTATATTTTCTCCCATCCCAATTTCGTATCATCCAATTCAACCCTCCCCTGTCACGAACGCTGTTTCTTGCCTCCCACAAGCCGGCTGCAATGTGGACTAAGTCATACATAGCACAAGTCCCCTCCGGTACTTGAGGTAACAGCAGTCGCATCTTTTCACCTGCGCAGCTCGACCTCTCAGTGGCGAGGAGTAACGCGTGGGAGGCTCACGCTGCCCCCGACACTTCCTGATTCTACTGCGCAGGCGCACCAACTGACCTGTAGGAGTCGCTGTCCACAACGCCCGATCCCCACCCATCAGTTTCCCACCCCCTAATACGGCCAATGTGTATTAGTACGGACGACCAGCTAAACTGAAAGCAAATGTGGAGCGCTGGGCTCGAACTGACGAGCCCAGCGTCTCCAGCATTTCGTGGCGAGCGCCTTGCCCACTACGCCACGTAGCCGACACCTGGGCTCTTATACAGTAACACCTGGGCTCTTATACAGTAACACCTGGAGTCTTATACAGTAACACCTGGGCTCTTATACAGTAACATCCAGGCTCTTATACAGTAACACCTGGAGTCTTATACAGTAACACCTGGGCTCTTATACAGTAACATCCAGGCTCTTATACAGTAACACCTGGAGTCTTATCCAGTAACACCTGGAGTCTTATACAGTAACACCTGGGCTCTTATACAGTAACATCCAGGCTCTTATACAGTAACACCTGGGCTCTTATACAGTAACACCTGGGCCCTCATGCATCAACGTGGACTTTGAACTTGACCTACTTCCACACGTAAGCACGGAATGTAGAACTAGCGTACGCACAGGGAAGTCGGCATTCATCACACGTGCGTACGCAGGCTCTATGGTCCTCCGTGTTGATGAATACCACTTTGTTCTACCGTCAATGCTCGTGCATGATTATCCATATATGGTCATGAAAATGAGGAAACACCCCCCATGGGATGTGAAATAATGGACCGACCCGAGCGGGACTCCGAGAAACTCCACGGAGAATTCACTGCTGTCGAACCAAGAAGACACTATCGCGTATTATGATTTATGGGATAAATAAAAGGCGGACTTGTAAACGGTGATGTCAGATATCAACGGCTCCCTAAGACCATTGCTGCAATTCTGCCTGGACAGCTCAAAATACTAATAAAGACCGTTCGTTGACCACTGTTTGGCGTTGGTTGTGTGTCATTATAACCGTGCTGTAATATGAATGCCTTTATTAGTTGTGTTCGATTGGCTATATGATTTTTAGATGCATCTATTTTGTTGTCGGCTAATAAAGACCGCGCTGGAATATGACTGCCTTTTCCCGTGTTGTTTGATTAATACCCCAGGGATTAAAGTTCTCCTCAATTTTATTCCAAATCGCGATGGATCTCCCGTCAATTTTCTACCTGCTGCATATGATTTCTAGAGGCATACTACAATCTATTTTGATGTCAGTATTGGGTAGCCTATATAAACAATATAATACGAGAGCATATACAAGAACAATGAATCTCACTGCATGTATGATAGCCTGCCTTTCAATACATGAACTTGAATCCCATCATATACATAGTCTGTCCACTATAGTGTCATTGCAATGCGTTTTCTATTCTTTCTTATACAGTAAAAAGGGGGAAGAACACTATATTCATATGACTTGTATTCTGCTTACAGCTTCGAAGTTCCACTTGTTTCGTTTAACGTAAAGCCTTTTAAATATAATCAAAACGTTCCCGTGTTTCTGCGGTCTGCGCAGAATAATAACGAGTTGAGCTTTATGATTTATGATGGATTGAAAATGGGGGACCCTGATGTAAACAAGACGAAAGTTGGTCTGCATCCCCAATTAACAATTGTATGTACTGAGCTGTACTGTACTGTACCCATTCTGCAATCTGTTAATAAACTTTTCAATCAATCAATCAATCAAGCTACGCGGAGCGCAGTCAGTCAGTAGCCTACACCCCGTATATTCCGATAACGCTATATAAACCATGCTGCATTCATTCTGAGAGAAAGATCTATTATTCCAAATGCTATTTATAGGGTTTTGACCATAATTACACTACTGTTGCTATTCTACAATGAACTATAATGAACTACGGTTCGTACAGAACATGCCGGTGTTATTATGCACAGAAGCTCATTTCCTTGTTGTAATAATATATTCTACCACTGGGCGCTAGGTACGCCAGGTCTGAAATGTGCGTAGATGTAAGCACGAAGTCAAGTTCAAGTTGAAGTTGATGAATCCCACTCTTTGCTTAGAAATGATCGTACGCACAGGGTAAGCACAGATCTGTGCGTAGAACACGTTGATGCATGAGGGCCCTGGGCTCTTATACAGTAACATCCAGGCTCTTATACAGTAACACCTGGAGTCTTATACAGTAACACCTGGAGTCTTATACAGTAACACCTGGGCTGTAACACCTGGGCTCTTATACAGTAACACCTGGAGTCTTATACAGTAACACCTGGGCCCTCATGCATCAACGTGGACTTTGAACTTGACCTACTTCCACACGTAAGCACGGAATGTAGAACTAGCGTACGCACAGGGAAGTCGGCATTCATCACACGTGCGTACGCAGGCTCTATGGTCCTCCGTGTTGATGAATACCACTTTGTTCTACCGTCAATGCTCGTGCATGATTATCCATATATGGTCATGAAAATGAGGAAACACCCCCCATGGGATGTGAAATAATGGACCGACCCGAGCGGGACTCCGAGAAACTCCACGGAGAATTCACTGCTGTCGAACCAAGAAGACACTATCGCGTATTATGATTTATGGGATAAATAAAAGGCGGACTTGTAAACGGTGATGTCAGATATCAACGGCTCCCTAAAACCATTGCTGCAATTCTGCCTGGACAGCTCAAAATACTAATAAAGACCGTTCGTTGACCACTGTTTGGCGCTGGTTGTGTGTCATTATAACCGTGCTGTATGAATGCCTTTATTAGTTGTGTTCGATTGGCTATATGATTTTTAGAGGCATCTATTTTGTTGTCGGCTAATAAAGACCGCGCTGGAATATGACTGCCTTTTCCCGTGTTGTTTGATTAATACCCACGGATTAAAGTTCTCCTCAATTCTATTCCAAATCGCGATGGATCTCCCGTCAATTTTCTACCTGCTGCATATGATTTCTAGAGGCATACTACAATCTATTTTGATGTCAGTATTGGGTAGCCTATATAAACAATATAATACGAGAGCATAGAACAATGAATCTCACTGCATGTATGATGTATCCTGCCTTTCAATACATGAACTTGAATCCCATCATATAGTCTGTCCACTATCTGCATGGTGTCATTGCAATGCGTTTTCTATTCTTTCTTGTACAGTAAAAAGGGGGAAGAACACTATATTCATATGACTTATTCTGCTTACAGCTTCGAAATTCCACTTGTTTCGTTTAACGTAAAGCCTTTTAAATATAATCAAAACGTTCCCGTGTTTCGGCGGTCTGTGCGCAAAATAATAACGAGTTGAGCTTTATGATTTATGATGAATTGAAAATGGGGGACCCTGATGTAAACAAGACAAAAGTTGGTCTGCATCCCCAATTAACAATTGTATGTACTGAGCTGTACTGTACTGTACCCATTCTGCAATCTGTTAATAAACTTTTCAATCAATCAATCAATCAAGCTACGCGGAGCGCAGTCAGTCAGTAGCCTACACCCCGTATATTCCGATAACGCTATATAAACCATGAATGAATGAAAACTTTATTAACAGATTGCAGAATGGGTACAGTACAGTACAGCTCAATACATACAATTGTTAAGGGGATGCAGACCAGAGAAAGACTTTCGTCTTGTTTACATCAGGGTCCCCCATTTTCAATTCATCGTAACATATATGACATGCTGCATTCATTCTGAGAGAAAGATCTATTATTCCAAATGCTATTTATAGGGTTTTGACCATAATTACACTACTGTTGCTATCTTACAATGAACTATAATGAACTACGGTTCATACAGAACATCCAGTGTTATTATGCACAGAAGCTCATTTCCTTGTTGTAATAATATATTCTACCACTGGGAGCTAGGTACGCCAGGTCTGAAATGTGCGTAGATGTACGCACGAAGTCAAGTTCAAATCGAAATTGATGAATCCCACTCTTTGCTTAGAAATGATCGTACGCACGGGTTACGCACAGATCTGTGCGTAGAACACGTTGATGCATGAGGGCCCTGGAGTCTTATACAGTAACACCTGGGCTGTAACACCTGGGCTCTTATACAGTAACACCTGGGCTCTTATACAGTAACACCTGGGCTCTTATACAGTAACACCTGGTCTCTTATACAGTAACACCTGGGCTCTTATACAGTAACACCTGGGCTCTTATACAGTAACACCTGGGCTCTTATACAGTAACACCTGGGCTTTTATACAGTAACACCTGGAGTCTTATACAGTAACACCTGGGCTCTTATACAGTAACACCTGGAGTCTTATACAGTAACACCTGGGCTCTTATACAGTAACACCTGGAGTCTTATACAGTAACACCTGGGCTCTTATACAGTAACACCTGGGCTCTTATACAGTAACACCTGGGCTTTTATACAGTAACATCCAGGCTCTTATACAGTAACACCTGGAGTCTTATACAGTAACACCTGGGCTCTTATACAGTAACACCTGGGCTCTTATACAGTAACACCTGGAGTCTTATACAGTAACACCTGGGCTCTTATACAGTAACACCTGGGCTCTTATACAGTAACATCCAGGCTCTTATACAGTAACACCTGGGCTCTTATACAGTAACACCTGGGCTCTTATACAGTAACACCTGGGCTCTTATACAGTAACACCTGGGCTCTTATACAGTAACACCTGGGCTCTTATACAGTAACACCTGGAGTCTTATACAGTAACACCTGGGCTCTTATACAGTAACACCTGGGCTCTTATACAGTAACACCTGGGCTCTTATACAGTAACACCTGGGCGCTTATACAGTAACACCTGAAGTCTTATACAGTAACAACTGGGCTCTTATACAGTAACACCTGGAGTATTATACAGTAACACCTGGGCTCTTATACAGTAACACCTGGAGTCTTATACAGTAACAACTGGGCTCTTATACAGTAACACCTGGAGTCTTATACAGTAACACCCGGAGTCTTATACAGTAACACCTGGGCTCTTATACAGTAACACCTGGGCTCTTATACAGTAACATCTGGGCTCTTATACAGTAACACCTGGGCTCTTATCCAGTAACATCTGGGCTCTTATACAGTAACATCTGGGCTCTTATACAGTAACACCTGGGCTCTTATACAGTAACACCTGGGCTCTTATACAGTAACACTTGGGCTCTTATACAGTAACATCCAGGCTCTTATCCAGTAACATCTGGGCTCTTATACAGTAACATCTGGGCTCTTATACAGTAACATCTGGGCTCTTATACAGTAACACCTGGGCTCTTATCCAGTAACATCTGGGCTCTTATACAGTAACATCTGGGCTCTTATACAGTAACACCTGGGCTCTTATACAGTAACACCTGGGCTCTTATACAGTAACACCTGGGCTCTTATACAGTAACATCTGGGCTCTTATACAGTAACACCTGGGCTCTTATACAGTAACACCTGGGCTCTTATACAGTAACACCTGGGCTCTTATACAGTAACACCTGGGCTGTAACACCTGGGCTCTTATACAGTAACACCTGGGCTCTTATACAGTAACACCTGGGCTTTTATACAGTAACACCTGGAGTCTTATACAGTAACACCTGGGCTCTTATACAGTAACACCTGGAGTCTTATACAGTAACACCTGGGCTCTTATACAGTAACACCTGGGCTCTTATACAGTAACACCTGGAGTCTTATACAGTAACACCTGGGCTCTTATACAGTAACACCTGGGCTCTTATACAGTAACACCTGGGCTCTTATACAGTAACACCTGGAGTCTTATACAGTAACACCTGGGATCTTATACAGTAACATCCAGGCTCTTATACAGTAACACCTGGGCTCTTATACAGTAACACCTGGAGTCTTATACAGTAACACCTGGGCTCTTATACAGTAACACCTGGGCTCTTATACAGTAACACCTGGAGTCTTATACAGTAACACCTGGGCTCTTATACAGTAACACCTGGGCTCTTATACAGTAACACCTGGGCTCTTATACAGTAACACCTGGAGTCTTATACAGTAACACCTGGGATCTTATACAGTAACATCCAGGCTCTTATACAGTAACACCTGGGCTCTTATACAGTAACATCTGGGCTCTTATACAGTAACACCTGGAGTCTTATAGAGTAACACCTGGGCTATTATACAGTAACATCTGGGCTCTTATACAGTAACACATGGGCTCTTATACAGTAACATCTGGGCTCTTATACAGTAACACATGGGCTCTTATACAGTAACACCTGGGCTCTTATACAGTAACACCTGGGCTCTTATACAGTAACATCTGGGCTCTTATACAGTAACACATGGGCTCTTATACAGTAACACCTGGGCTCTTATACAGTAACACCTGGTCTCTTATACAGTAACACCTGGTCTCTTATACAGTAACACCTGGGCTCTTATACAGTAACACCTGGGCTCTTATACAGTAACACCTGGGCTCTTATACAGTAACATCTGGGAGTCTTATACAGTAACACCTGGGCTCTTATACAGTAACATCTGGGCTCTTATACAGTAACACCTGGAGTCTTATACAGTAACATCTGGGCTCTTATACAGTAACACATGGGAGTCTTATACAGTAACACCCGGGCTCTTATACAGTAACACCTGGGAGTCTTATACAGTAACACCTGGGCTCTTATACAGTAACATCTGGGCTCTTATACAGTAACACCTGGAGTCTTATACAGTAACATCCAGGCTCTTATACAGTAACACATGGGAGTCTTATACAGTAACACATGGGCTCTTATACAGTGACACCTGGAGTCTTATACAGTAACATCCAGGCTCTTATACAGTAACACCTGGGCTATTATACAGTAACACCTGGAGTCTTATACAGTAACACCTGGGCTCTTATACAGTAACACCTGGAGTCTTATACAGTAACACCTGGTCTCTTATACAGTAACATCCAGGCTCTTATACAGTAACACCTGGGCTCTTATACAGTAACACCTGGGCGCTTATACAGTAACACCTGAAGTCTTATACAGTAACAACTGGGCTCTTATACAGTAACACCTGGAGTATTATACAGTAACACCTGGGCTATTATACAGTAACACCTGGGCTCTTATACAGTAACACCTGGAGTCTTATACAGTAACACCTGGGCTCTTATACAGTAACACCTGGGCTCTTATACAGTAACATCTGGGCTCTTATACAGTAACATCTGGGCTCTTATACAGTAACACCTGGGCTCTTATACAGTAACACCTGGTCTCTTATACAGTAACACCTGGTCTCTTATACAGTAACATCTGGGCTCTTATACAGTAACACCTGGGCTCTTATACAGTAACATCTGGGCTCTTATACAGTAACACCTGGGCTCTTATACAGTAATACCTGGGATCTTATACAGTAACATACAGGCTATTATACAGTAACACCTGGAGTCTTATACAGTAACACCTGGGCTCTTATACAGTAACACCTGGTCTCTTATACAGTAACATCTGGGCTCTTATACAGTAACACCTGGAGTCTTATACAGTAATACCTGGGATCTTATACAGTAACATACAGGCTATTATACAGTAACACCTGGAGTCTTATACAGTAACACCTGGGCTCTTATACAGTAACACCTGGGCTCTTATACAGTAACACCTGTAGTCTTATACAGTAATACCTGGGCTCTTATACAGTAACACCTGGGCTCTTATACAGTAACATCCAGGCTCTTATACAGTAACACCTGGAGTCTTATAGAGTAATACCTGGGATCTTATACAGTAACATACAGGCTATTATACAGTAACACCTGGAGTCTTATACAGTAACACCTGGGCTCTTATACAGTAACACCTGGGCTCTTATACAGTAACATCTGGGCTCTTATACAGTAACACCTGGGCTCTTATACAGTAACACCTGGGCTATAACACCTGGGCTCTTATACAGTAACACCTGGGCTCTTATACAGTAACATCTGGGCTCTTATACAGTAACACCTGGGCTCTTATACAGTAACACCTGGGCTCTTATACAGTAACACCTGGGCTCTTATACAGTAACACCTGGGCTTTTATACAGTAACACCTGGGCTCTTATACAGTAACACCTGGGCTCTTATACAGTAACACCTGGGCTCTTCTACAGTAACACCTGGGCTCTTATACAGTAACACCTGGAGTCTTATACAGTAACACCTGGGCTCTTATACAGTAACACCTGGGCTCTTATACAGTAACACCTGGGCTCTTATACACTGGTATTATAACTGCAGTTGGTCCCCAGGTGCCCGACTGTGGCTCCTCACCGCTCCTATATTAGCGAGAGATGTAGAGGACACATTCCTGGTACAGTATATGTAAATGTACTTGGCAAATGAAGAGCCTCCTCCCCGTTCCTTTACTGGGAAAACAGCCCAAATAATGCCTGCCGTGCAGAATCGGGACTGCCGTTAATTGATAGGAATAAAAGAGCCGTTAAATCCTGGCAACATCTTCACATGGGAGACGAGAATCAATTTCATTATAAGGCACTAATGAGCAACACTCCATCTCCATAAAGCACATCCACTGACTCAACTCGCTGATCAGTTACAGAGCATCGAGATCAATCGAATAAAACGTACCACCTTAAAACCAAAATAAAAAGATTGATTCTAAATTAAAAGGTGCACATGCTGTAGATTGTAAATGTCAAACGGAATCGCAGAATAGTTGCAGAGCCTTGCAGTTTCTCCCCCGCTCGCACTAGTGCCACCGAGGCAAATATGAACACGCACTTTTCAACAAGTCTAGCCAATACAACGCTAGATCAGTGTGATTACAGCTGACAGCAGCACGGGTTGTGGGGAAACAGGAGCCTTTTACATTATGCTCTCTTTCCTGTATTCTCTATGTAATTCACAGACTTTATGTTGACATAAATTACTCCACCTACTGAGAAAGTTGGACGCAGCATCTCTCTCTCTTTCTATCACACACACACACACACACACACACACACACACACACACACACACACACACACACACAACACACACACACACACACACACACCACACACACACACACACAGCCTTCTCTGTTCCATAATATCATATTCACACATGCACATATTCTCTCTCTCTCTCTCTCTCTCTCTCTCTCTCTCTCTCTCTCTCTCTCTCTCTCTCTCTCTCTCTCTCTCTCACACACACTTATATCTACATAGCCTTCACATATTTCACATAACACACACACACACACACACACACACACACACACACACACACACACACACACACTCACATCCACGTAGCCTTCTCTGTTGGTATAACATACACACACACACTTTCCCTCTCTCTCTCTCTCTCTCTCTCTCTCTCTCTCTCTCTCTACTCTCTCTCTCTCTCTCTCTCTCTCTCTCTCTCTCTCTCTCTCTCTCTCTTTCTCTCTCTCTCTCTCTCTCTCTCTCCTCTCTCTCTCTCATCTCTCTCTCTTCTCTCTCTCTCTCTCTCTCTCTCTCTCTCTCACACATGCACATAGCCTTCTGTCCACATAGCCTTCTCACAGTCTGCTTATCATATCTATAAATCATAGTCCGTACGTCACGGTACCACTTAGTTTTGTCTACTCTCCTGTATAAATACTTAGCTCACCATTCCTTAGAGATCTAGGCTACAGGGCCCATTGCTGTAATCTAGTATCTCCGTGTTGCATGCCAACCTGCTCATTGGGAGAAGTTAGAGGTTAAGTGTCTTGCTGAAGGACACTTTGACACGCTTGCCCAGGAGGAGCCGGAATCGAACGCGGAACCTCCGGATCTCTTGGGGAAATTCAGGTGTATAATAATATAATAATTACAATAATAATAATTGGTTAGACTAGACGTCTTTATTTGTCATGCAGTTTTAACACACACACGCGAGGATGGGCAACCCACAGGAACACACACACACATGCACTGAGTCGCCGATGAAATGTCTCTCTGCACCTTTCCCATCTCGTTGTCCTTCCCCCCATGGGCAGCTGGGAGCAGATAGGGCGTCAACGTGAGCCGCGCCCCGGGGACCAATCCAAGTGCTCCTGTCCGTCTTCGTCAAGGACACCACAGCGTTAGCGATCTGTTGTGCATGTTTTTTCCATTGGGTTTATCTTATCGGGGGGGGAAACCCTTGCGAGCACGGGGAGAAACATGTAAACTCACACAGAAAGGCCTGGGAGATACCCCACCTGAGTACCTGGTGTCATCCTCAGCACGGGGGAAGGGGGAGGAGAGGTGCAGGTATGGGATTAGAGTCAGACATTTCTCAAGTCCTGCCCCCGTTAGCTCTCCATACTCTCTCCATATCAACCATGACTGTCTCAATATCAACCATGACTCTCCATATCAACCATGACTCTCTCCATATCAACCATGACTCTCTCCTCCATATCAACCATGACTGTCTCAATATCAACCATGACTCTCCATATCAACCATGACTCTCTCCATATCAACCATGACTCTCTCTCCATATCAACCATGACTCTCTCTCCATATCAACCATGACTCTCTCTCCATATCAACCATGACTCTCTCTCCATATCAACCATGACTCTCTCTCCATATCAACCATGAGTCTCTCTCTCCATATCAACCATACTCTCTCTCCATATCAACCATGACTCTCTCTCCATATCAACCATGACTCTCTCTCCATATCAACCATGACTCTCTCTCCATATCAACCATGACTCTCTCTCCATATCAACCATGACTCTCTCCATATCAACCATGACTCTCTCTCCATATCAACCATGACTCTCTCTCCATATCAACCATGACTCCTTCATATCAACCATGACTCTCTCCATATCAACCATGACTCCTCTCCATATCAACCATGACTCTCTCTCCATATCAACCATGACTCTCTCTCCATATCAACCATGACTCTCTCTCCATATCAACCATGACTCTCTCTCCATATCAACCATGACTCTCTCTCCATATCAACCATGAGTCTCTCTCTCCATATCAACCATGACTCTCTCTCCATATCAAACCATGACTCTCTCTCCATATCAACCACGACTCTCTCTCCATATCACCATGACTCTCTCTCCATATCAACCATTGACTCTCTCTCCATATCAACCATGACTCTCTCTCCATATCAACCATGACTCTCTCTCTATATTAACCATGACTCTCTCTTCATATCAACCATGACTCTCTTCATATCAACCATGACTCTCTCTTCATATCAACCATGACTCTCTCTTCATATCAACCATGACCTCTCTCTCCATATCAACCATGACTCTCTCTTCATATCAACATGACTCTCTTCATATCAACCATGACTCTCTCTCCATATCAACCATGACTCTCTTCCATATTAACCATGACTCTCTCTTCATATCAACCATGACTCTCTTCATATCAACCATGACTCTCTCTTCATATCAACCATGACTCTCTCTTCATATCAACCATGACTCTCTTCATATCAACCATGACTCTCTTCATATCAACCATGACTCTCTTCATATCAACCATGACTCTCTCTCTTCATATCAACCATGACTCTCTCTCCATATCAACCATGACTCTCTTCATATAAACCATGACTCTCTCTCCATATCAACCATGACTCTCTTTCCATATCAACCATGACTCTCTCTCCATATCAACCATGACTCTCTCTCCATATCAACCATGACTCTCTCTCCATATTAACCATGACTCTCTCTTCATATCAACCATGACTCTCTCCATATCAACCATGACTCTCTCTTCATATCAACCATGACTCTCTCTCTTCATATCAACCATGACTCTCTCTCCATATCAACCATGACTCTCTTCATATAAACCATGACTCTCTCTCCATATCAACCATGACTCTCTTTCCATATCAACCATGACTCTCTCTCCATATCAACCATGACTCTCTTCATATCAACCATGACTCTCTCTCCATATCAACCATGACTCTCTCCATATCAACCATGACTCTCTCTCCATATCAACCATGACTCTCTCTCCATATCAACCATGACTCTCTCTCCATATCAACCATGACTCTCTCTCCATATCAACCATGAGTCTCTCTCTCCATATCAACCATGACTCTCTCTCCATATCAACCATGACTCTCTCTTCATATCAACCATGACTCTCTCCATATCAACCACAACTCTCTCTCCATATCAACCATGACTCTCTCTCCATATCAACCATGACTCTCTATCCATATCAACCATGACTCTCTCTCCATATCAACCATGACTCTCTCTCCATATCAACCATGACTCTCTCTCCATATCAACCATGACTCTCTCTCCATATCAACCATGACTCTCTCTACATATCAACCATGACTCTCTCTCCATATCAACCATGACTCTCTCTCCATATCAACCATGACTCTCTCTCCATATCAACCATGACTCTCTCTACATATCAACCATGTCTCTCTCTCCATATTAACCATGACTCTCTCTTCATATCAACCATGACTCTCTCTACATATCAACCATGACTCTCTCTTCATATCAACCATGACTCTCTCTACATATCAACCATGACTCTCTCTCTCCATATCAACCATGACTCTCTCTCCATATTAACCATGACTCTCTCTTCATATCAACCATGACTCTCTCTACATATCAACCATGACTCTCTCTCTCCATATCAACCATGACTCTCTCTCCATATCAACCACGACTCTCTCTCCATATCAACCATGACTCTCTCTCTCCATATCAACCACGACTCTCTCCATATCAACCATGACTCTCACTTCATATCAACCATGACTCTCTCCATATCAACCACGACTCTCTCTCCATATCAACCATGACTCTCTCCATATCAACCATGACTCTCTCTTCATATCAACCACGACTCTCTCTACATATCAACCATGACTCTCTCTCCATATCAACCATGACTCTCTCTCCATATCAACCATGACTCTCTCTCCATATCAACCATGACTCTCTCTCCATATCAACCATGACTCTCTCTCCATATCAACCATGACTCTCTCTCCATATCAACCATGACTCTCTCTCCATATCAACCATGACTCTCTCTCCATATCAACCATGACTCTCTCCATATCAACCATGACTCTCTCTCCATATCAACCACGACTCTCTCTCCATATCAACCATGAGTCTCTCTCTTCATATCAATCATGACTCTCTCTCCATATCAACCATGAGTCTCTCTCTTCATATCAACCATGACTCTCTCTCCATATCAACCATGAGTCTCTCTCCATATCAACCATGAGTCTCTCTCCATATCAACCATGACTCTCTCTCCATATCAACCACGACTCGCTCTCCATATCAACCATGAATCTCTCTCTTCATATCAACCATGACTCTCTCCATATCAACCATGAGTCTCTCTCTCCATATCAACCATGAGTCTCTCTCTCCATATCAACCATGACTGTCTCTCCATATCAACCATGACTCTCTCTCCATATCAACCATGACTCTCTCTTCATATCAACCATGTCTCTCTCTCCATATCAACCATGACTCTCTCTCCATATCAACCATGACTCTCTCTCCATATCAACCATGACTCTCTCTCTCCATATCAACCATGACTCTCTCTCCATATCAACCATGACTCTCTCTCCATATCAACCATGACTCTCTCTCCATATCAACCATGACTCTCTCTCCATATCAACCATGACTCTCTCTCCATATCAACCATGACTCTCTCTCTCCATATCAACCATGACTCTCTCTCCATATCAACCATGACTCTCTCTCCATATCAACCATGACTCTCTCTCCATATCAACCATGACTCTCTCCATATCAACCTTGACTCTCTCTCCATATTGATTGATTGATTGATTGAAAACTTTATTAACAGATTGCAGAATGGGTACAATACAGTACAGCTCAATACACACAATTGTTAAGGGGATGCAGACCAGAGAAAGACTTTCGTCTTGTTTACATCAGGGTCCCCCATTTTCAATTCATCAGGACATATATGACATACATGACATACAGATAGTCAGTACTGCTACATCTATACATTTATGACATACCAGATTTGCAAATACAGTACTGTTTGTGATACAGAAGGAGTCAGGAAAAGGGAGTATATACATTTGACGTAGAAACTGTACATTGGAGGAGGTTGGGTGGGGGGGGTTGGGTACACTGGGATATTGACAACCCTACTGGGTAATCTACATTGGAGGTGGTTGGGGGGGGGGGGGGCACACTGTATAAACAAGCAACACTGTACATTGAGGGGGGGGGGGGGGGGGAGACACTGTACAAACAAACAAAATTGTACATTGGACTATTGACAAAACCATACTAGGTAAATGACTGTACATTGGAGGGGGTTGGGTTAGGATATTTACAGGGGCCAGTGTTGAATTGCAGTCTCCCGTAGGTGTCCCTTGAGAGAGGTTTTGAAAGTGGGTAGTGATCCACATTCCTTTACAGCTTTGGGTAGGGCGTTCCACATTGATGTGGCATAATTGCGAAACGTGTTTAGTCCCTTATTTGAGCCGAATCTGGGTTTAACATGATTTGTGGAGCTCCCTCTGGTGTTGTGATCGTGGTATTCACTGACCTTTGGGAAGTATTTTGACATGTACATGGGTACCTTGGTCGTGTAGTGTATCTTGTAGTATCAACCATGACTGTTTTAATATCAACCATGACTCTCTCCATATCAACCACGACTGTCTCAATATCAACCATGACTCTCTTCATATCAACCACGACTCTCTCTCCATATCAACCACGACTCTCTCTCCATATCAACCATGACTCTCTCCATATCAACCATGACTCTCTCTCCATATCAACCATGACTCTCTCTCCATATCAACCATGACTCTCTTCATATCAACCATGACTCTCTCTCCATATCAACCATGACTCTCTCCCAGGGAGCGAAATTAACTTTTTGACTCACCGGCCAGTGGCGGGTAGATGGGAAGAGTCTACCCGCCAAGCATATTTCTTACCTGCCAACATTTTTTTGATTAAAAAAAAATATATATATATATTTATATAAAAAAAAATTTTTTTAAATAAAATATATATTATATAATCATACTTGTAGTTGTATTATCTGCGAGACATCGCCACCACGCAATAAGTCAAAATGCTTGCTATCTGCAAACAGCTCCACTGTCTGTGTGTATACTTGAGTAGCCTCCAGCTCCAGCAAGGATTCTCCGGCCCTGCAGCTAGACCCTATATTCAGCTAGACCCTACATTCAGCATGCAAGGATTCTCCGGCGATGCAGCTGGACCCATTTATAACGTTACGGTTATGTTGTCAAATCACATTCAACATGCCCTCAGCTAGAATACGCATTCAATCAATGTTATAAGACATTGATATCAGGAGCTATCTGTAGCTACTGCTAGCCCGGTAGATAACGTTAAGACAATTTAGTTTACTGGGACAGATCGATCTAGCGTGAGCTAGCTAACGCGAGCTAGCTAACGAGGGAACGGAGGTTTTATGCACTCGAGTAGACTATTTCTGGAGCATTTGTTGATATCAGTAGCTAGCCAGCTAGATACCGTTAGACAATGCGTTAGCACTAGATGCTGCGGGCGAGCTGCTACCATTCTGGGAGCTTAACATTAGCACTAGATGCTGCAGGCGAGCTGCTACCATTCTGAGAGCTTAACGTTAGCAGTGGCACTAGAGCTGCGGGCCGCTCTGTGTTGATACGAGCAGAAGCCAATAGTATCCCGCTGCAGGGGGCTGGCCCGGCTGGGCGGATATGACTCGTAGCCACGTTTTTTTTCAAAATAAGAATATCATACGAACCTAATGCTGCTAACTGCCGGAGCCATCGATATTATGACTCTAGCTGCGCTTGGGCCGGAAATGAGACCCGCACAGATCTTCAAAATAAGAGTATCATTATGAACTACACGTCTACACGCCACACGGCGGGCAGGGCTCTCAGTGGCAAGCGCCAAAGGGAAAAACTGAGCGCCCCTGGCGGGCGGCGGGCTTTAATTTCGCCCCCTGCTCTCTCCATATCAACCATGACTCTCTCTCCATATCAACCATGACTCTCCATATCAACCATGACTCTCTCTCCATATCAACCATGACTTTCTCTCCATATCAACCATGAGTCTCTCTCCATATCAACCATGAGTCTCTCTCTCCATATCAACATTGACTCTCTCTCCATATCAACCATGACTCTCTCTCCATATCAACCATGACTCTCTCTCCATATCAACCATGACTCTCTCTTCATATCAACCATGACTCTCTCTCCATATCAACCATGACTCTCTCTTCATATCAACCATGACTCTCTCTTCATATCAACCATGACTCTCTTCATATCAACCATGACTCTCTTCATATCAACCATGACTCTCTTCATATCAACCATGACTCTCTCTCCATATCAACCATGACTCTCTTCATATCAACCATGACTCTCTCTCTTCATATCAACCATGACTCTCTCTCCATATCAAGCATGACTCTCTCTCTCCATATCAACCATGACTCTCTCTTCATATCAACCATGACTCTCTTCATATCAACCATGACTCTCTCTCCATATCAACCATGACTCTCTCTCCATATCAACCATGACTCTCTCTCCATATCAACCATGACTCTCTCTTCATATCAACCATGACTCTCTCTCCATATCAACCACGACTCTCTCCATATCAACCATGACTCTTCATA
>NC_140166.1:113016099-113178599 GCF_963971535.1 Notolepis coatsorum
AGTGTTCTACCTCAAGTTGTTGACGCGCTGTTCAGAGCATGCTTGCCCCTCCGCCTGCTCCGAGTCCAGCCCTCCCCCTCAGAGCCGTCTTCAGTTTGTAAATAAACATTTTAGCTGAGTGAAGATGGCAAATGCAGAGCCTCCGCAACTTGTGCTTGTGGATAAAGAAAACAGCAGAAGTGCTGTTTGGAGGTACTTCGGGTTTGAGTAAACAACGAAGGACAAGCTAAAGCTGCCCCAATGCTATTTGCAAGCGGTGTTAGAGCAGTGCCAACGAGGATCTCCATAAAGAAATGAGAGGTTCGTGACAGCTGCTCTTTCAACATCACTGTGACTGAAGCATTAAACCATTAACTCTAGTTTAATACATGATACGTTGTCTACTGATGGCGCATAATATCAACAGCTGATTCGTTGTAACGTTAGAGCTAGCTACTGCTAGCCGTTAGCTCCGTTAGCTTAGCTGGCCACTTTTACAATTACTGCATGGAAACGAAGTAACGTTAACGTTTAAACGTTATGTCGAGGTCATACAATACTACAGTCGACATAAGGTTAACGGTACCCCGTTTCCATGAAGTGTTTAAAATAATAGCAGCAATCTTGTTGAAAATGTAACGTTACTAAAATGCTCCGAGCATAGCCTCCCTCTCTCTCTCTCTCTCTCTCTCTCTCTCTCTCTCTCTCTCTCTCTCTCTCTCTCTCTCTCTCTCTCTCTCTCTCTCTCTCTCTCTCTCTCTCTCTCTCTCTCTCTCTCTCTCTCTCTCTCTCTCTCTCGTTATCTTTAAATAAAAATCGAAACTGTTACTAACTGTAATACAAACAGTTCAGTTTGTCAGGTACATGCAACACAGATTACAGTGTTTACATCTGTCTGCTTGGGAAAATACCATGTTCTGCATCTGCAATTAAAATGATTGAAGTGAGATGAACAGTTATTTTTAAATGTGTGATCTAAAGATAAACAAAGGGTTTTAAAAGTGTTATATTTATCTTCTCTTATAGTACCAGAGAGAAGCTGAGGAGAATCAACCAGCAACAAAAGCTAAATTTGTTTAAAAAAATAAAAATAAATATATATATATATATATATATATATATATATATATATATATATATATATATATATATATATATATATATTTTTTTTTTTTTTATATCAAAATGGTATCGAAGTATCGATACTTTTCAAGGTATCGTATCGAAGTCGAAATTCCAGTATCGTGACAACACTAGTTGGTCGTCATCCAGGTGGAGATGTCGGACAGACAGGCCAAGATCCGATCAGAGACGTGGATATCTGAGGGAGGGAAGGAGAGGAAGAGTTGAGTATCATCGGCATAACAATGATATGAGAAGCCATGAGACATGATAATGTTACCCAGTGATTTAGTGTAGAGGGAGAAGAGAAGGGGTCCTAGGACCGAGCCCTGGGGGACACCCGTCCGCAGGGGGCGGATGGCCGACAGGGTCCCTCTCCATGACACTTGGTAGGAGCGGTCATTAAGGTATGATGTCAGCCATGTCAGCGCAGATCCAGCCACTCCCATTCCTGCGAGGGCCGCGAGGAGGATCTGATGGTTGACTGTGTCGAAGGCTGCAGATAGATCTAGGAGAATCAGGACAGAGGAGAGGCCTTTTGCTTTTGCTAAGTGAAGTGCCTCTGTGACCGCAATGAGGGCCGTTTCTGTGGAGTGGCCAGTCCGGAAGCCAGACTGATTGGGGTCTAGGAGGTTATTCTGTAAGAGATAAGCAGTAAGTTGGTTGGATAAAGCACGTTCAAGTGTTTTAGAAAGGAAGGAGAGAAGAGAGACAGGACGATAGTTGCCTATGATGGTGGGGTTCAGGGTTTTTTTTTTATGAGGGGCGTGACTCTGGCTTGTTTTAGGGAGGTGGGGACCACCCCCGAGTTGAGTGAGGAGTTGATGGTTGCAGTTAGGAATGGGAGGATGTCTGGTGCTATGGTCTGGAGGAGTGGGGAGGGTAGCTGGTCCAGCTGGCATGTAGACGGACGGTTCGACGTTACCAGTGTCAGGGTCTCGGCTTCTGTAATGGGAGAGAAATATGACAGAGTGAAGGATGAGGTTCTCGTTTCAGTGTTTGGAATGGGTGGGGGTTGGGAGAAGGAGCTGCGGATGTTCTCCACTTTTTCCTCAAAGAAGATCGCAAAGTCTTCGGCAGAAAAAGATGAGGGAGGAGGGGGTGGGGGGGGGAGTGAGGAGGGAGGACATGGTAGCATGCAGTTTGCAAAGATTCTTGGCAGAGGCCTCGATCCTATGGTGAAAGAAAGAAGCTTTGGCATTAGTAATGGTTTTGGAGAATGTTAACAAGAGGTTGTGATATGTGTCGATGTCAGCAGTGAGGCGTGACTTTCTATACTTCCTCTCAGCCGCTCTCAGGACCTGTCTTTGTTCTCTCACTGCATCCGTCAGCCATGAACTGGGTGGGGAACGGCGGGCAGGTTTCTCAACGAGGGGACAGAGCTTGTCGAAGGAGGTTGCAAGGGCTGAGAGGAGGGTGGAGGTTGCCATCTCTGTGGGGAGAGCAGAGAAGGTGTCACTCAAAGGTAGAGCGGATATTATGTCAGAGGAGAGGGTGGAAGGGGATAGGGAGGGCAGGTTGCGTCTGAGTGAGACGGTTTGAGTTGGGGTGAAGACCTTTCGGTTAAGCATGAGAGTTAGTGAGAAGGATATGAAGGAATGGTCAGATACCGTGGTTAATGATGCTGGAGTTACGGGAAAATATGAGATCCAAGGAGTTGCCTGCTTTGTGGGTGGGAGGCATGGCAGTGGGAGTCAGGTCAAATTGTTGTAGGAGGGAGACCACTGGGACCGACTGAGATGAGTCAGGCAGGTTGAAGTCACCCAATAGAAGGAGAGGGGTACCATCTCCCGGTAAGGAGCTTAGAAGCATATAAAAGGTTTATGAAGAGAAGTAGGAAAAGTACTGGCCCAAATAATATTAAAATACGATAAATATCGGTATATCAAACTATAATAAAGTGTCAAAAGACAGGAGAGATTTACAAGAGAAGAAATCCTTCTAATAATGCCATATGATTTCATAACTTTTTTGCAAACTAGCTCAATATGATTTTTTCCATGCAAGGCCTTCATCAACAATGACACCTAATAATATAGCATGTGACACCTGTTTAATTTCAATTTCATTAACACTTTCAGTGCCACCAGGGGGCGCACGACTTAGTGCTTGAATGCCACCATCGGCGCTAATGTTAACGTTAATATCGCCTAATCTATATTTTAAATTATGGCTATGTGTCTAATCTGCCCGTCGCTTATCAAAGAATCATTTTCCAGTCAGTGCTGTCAAGGCAGATTGGTTTTTTATCGCTTTATTTCCGTTTGAGAGCATTTTGAAAAGCACCCGTTTTGAGGTAAAAAACAGCCCATTCTGTGATAATCGTCTTTTACTGGAATATTCCAGAACGTTGATATTTGTCGGCCTATTTATGAATCGTTTTCAAATAAACGCTAGATGATCAATATTATACGTACACGCACGCACATTCGAGGCGCACGCTGATAATAGCCGTTTTCATTTCCTCATGGATTTTACAGTGAAACCGCTGGAGCACATATCAGAAAAAGCTTATATCTTCATCAAAACGAGTCTGATTATCCTAACACTGATAACATAGATTCCTTACCTGACATCAGATGGTATCCAACTGGTATATTCCAATTCCTGATCACCATTCGAAAAAATCGATAAGTGTATAGATCTAACGTGTATACAGTAGATCTCATGCTTGCCGCGGCTCAGAGTCTCCAGAATGAACTCTGGTAACCTCGGCTGCATCAGTGGACTGGAAAATGTGGACTGGAATAATATTTTTTCCCCATCCATTTTCATTGAGTCCATTCCAAAATCCCTGATGTCATCTGGGAGACGATAGGGGGCGCTTTTTTCACATCTGATCGCCGGCGGCCTTTGGGTAGGCTAGGGTAGGCTTGCGTGATGCAATATGATTTCAGATCGCTAAAAAAAATTAAATAAAAAATTCCGAGAAATCTCGTGAGTGGCTTTCAACGTAACTATTGTAAATCCGAGAAAAGCCGTGAGTGGCAGTCAAAGTGTAATTTAGAGTCCTGTTTTGAATATTCTTTGTTTTTATTTCTGAAAATCATCTAATTCGATTCATTAATATTTAATGAAAGCCTATTAATCTGAAACCATGTTGCCGTGTGTGCACGTATATAATTTGCATCTTTAATCAGGGAACCAAAGTCAGAATGTGAAAATACTATGTTTGTGTCATCAGCAAAAATAATGGGCAGAGCGGTATCAAACTGTAAAGCAAAATCATTTATAAAAATAAGAAACAAAAGAGGCCCAAGTATGGAACCTTGTGGTTGTGGTACACCACAATATACCTAAGTTCTATTGTGTCTACTGTGTTATATTAGTTGAACTGGTTATAAGTATCACTATTGCACTAAATGGAACAGGACCAAGCTACATTGCAAATTCTCTAGTCAACTATGTGCCTCCTAGAACATTGCGATCATCTACTACTGGTCTATTGAAGGTTCCAAGCCACAGTCTAAGGAAAATCGGGGATGCAGCCTTTGCAAACTATGCACCAAAGCCAAACTATGGACATTAGGAAAGCTATATCTCTTAATATTTTCAAAAATAAGCCAAAAACGTACCTCTTCACCATAGCCTTCTAATACACTCCGCTGTACTGTAGCACTATTTTACTCTGTCCATTCTATTGCATAATTATACTATCTATTCTATTCGACTATTCTATTATTGCACTGTATTATTTTACTCTGTCTATTGCTTTTATTACAGGTTCAAAACTGTCAGGTTTTTATTGCACTGGGCTACAGTCTTCTGTCTATTGTTTATTACAGGTTCAAAACGGTCAGGTATTGAACTGTGTGTGTATCGAGCAGAAGAGACTGTCATGAGCAGGAGACTACTGTCTGATACAGCTTGCCTTAAAATGTGCATTTGTGGTGTCAGGCAACAGGAGACCGTCATGAGCAGGGGAGACTGTCAGCTTTAATACTGTCTGATATGGCTTGCCTTAAAATGTGCATTGTGGTGTCAGGCAGAAGAGAAGACTGTCATGTTTTGAACTGTGGATACCGAACAAAGGTTTGGGACGGCTTTGAACTGTTGAAACAGTAATTCAGAACAGTTTTACCATTGTACGACTTTGAACTGTTGAACAGTAATCCAGAACTATTTTATTGCACTGTAAAATATATATTTTTTTTAATCTATTCTATTCTACAATTTTATTGCACTGCACTATTGCACTATTTTACTGTCTATTTTATCTTGCTCCTTTTATTATTGTCTATTTAAAACTGAATCAAACCATAAACTAGGTGGCCTGTTGGGATGTTAGATCCTAATGTGAAAAACTGTGATTTTATGTCTGCACTTTATGTGCTAATTTTATGCCTGTCTTTTTTCTGTTGTGAAGCACTTTGAGCTGCAGTTTCTGTATGAAGACTAAATGTAAAAAACAAAGATGAAGATGAAGATGACTGAATAAAGTCTTAAAGGAACACACCAACATTATGTAAAATACTAGAAGCAGGTTCTAACCGACTAAGACACTAACAACTGACTACTCTAGTCATCAACTAGGAGACCTAGTCGTTTCAAACTCTAACTTCTGTTTCAAACTCTAATTTCTGTTTCAAACTCTAACCTCTGTTTCAAACTCTAATTTCTCTAACTCTAACTCTCTCTCTCTACCTCATATAAATATATCTACATCTTATCTATCTATCTATCTATCTATCTATCTATCTATCTATCTATCTATCTATCTATCTATCTATCTATCTATCTATCTATCTATCTATCTATCTATCTATCTATCTATCTATCTATCTATCTATCTATCTATCTATCTATCTATCTATCTATCTATCTATCTATCTATCTATCTATCTATCTATCTATCTATCTATCAAGTCAAGTCAAGTCAAGTCAAGTCAAGAGTTTTATTTGTCACGGCATACAAGTATACAATGAAATGCGGGTGGTCTTGCCCGCAACGATCTATCTATCTCTAATCTATAATCTCTCTCTTTCTTCCCCACGTTTCCTGTCTATCTCTTTCTCACCAGTCACTAATTAATCTACAGTAGCTACAGAACACTGTGGATAAATTATCCTCTCCTCTCCTCTCCTCTCCTCTCCTCTCCTCTCCTCTCCTCTCCTCTCCTCTCCTCTCCTCTCCTCTCCTCTCCTCTCCTCTCCTCGCCTCTCCTCTCCTCGCATAATCAGAGCCTGCTCCTTCTGAAAAGCCTGTGTGAAGTAATATCCTTCTTACATGTGCCCTTTTAAAATGTCCTTGGAAGCGGTGCTTATCATACACATATATTAAACCCCTGACTCAAGAGGTTTAAATAGATGTTTAATATAAATATGGGAACATGACTGGCTATCTTTCCCTTTAGCCATACCAGGCAAATTGATGATGTCATAGGATTGCATTTTCCTTACTTTGCAAGCTCATGAGTCAACCTGCATAAAACAACACTGTAGTAAATTGGCTAACTTTGCATAACAGCAAGCCACCCAAGTTAATTTGAGTGGTATTTCGAAAAGAAAGTTTAAACTCAATAATTCACCTTGTTCACTTCTCCACCATATTGCCTGATGTTGATGCAACAAGGGGCACTGATGTCAACATGCCCATTCACTTCAATGGTAAAGCTCTGCTATAAAAATACCACTTCAAGAACCAAAACAGGCAGAATACACACACAAACTCAAGATTACCTGACTCAGGTTGTTTTTCAGTGCTGTAGTTTTCACTGCCAGGGTTAGGAGGAGTTTGATTCCCTGGCGCTCTCTGAGCATGGCACTAAAACTGCCAGGTTTAGGAGTTTGATTCCCTGGCGTTCTGAGCAAGGCACGGACACTGCCAGGGTTAGGAGGAGTTTGATTCCCTGGCGCTCTCTGAGCATGGAACTAACACTGCCAGGTTTAGGAGTTTGATTCCCTGGCGTTCTGAGCAAGGCACTGACACTGCCAGGGTTAGGAGGAGTTTGATTCCCTGGCGCTCTCTGAGCATGGCACTAACACTGCCAGGGTTAGGAGTTCAATTCCCACGAGATGCAGTCATTCCACTGTAACACACTTTGTTTCCTAGAAAAGTACCTGCTACAGCCGCTCATGCATCAATTCATCCATAGTCATCAGCTCATTGAAAATAACCATTGCGGTGAAATGAATGAGATCATTTGTCTGTTTAGAAATTTTTATTGAAGTGTTTGCTACAATAAAAGACTATCAGGATATAACTTTACACTTTTTTTAGGCAGGCGGAGAGGGAACAGATAGAGAGATACAATTTTATTATGAGACATTCCTGCTATAAAATGAGGAAAGCTTGGTCCGTCGGTCTGCATCCATTCAATTCCATTAACCCTTTCACTACCACACTACACAGGGTTAACCCTTTCAATACCACAATAGAGAAGGTTGACCCTTTCACTACCACACTGCAAAGGGTTAACCCTTTCACCACCACACTACAGAAGGTGAACCCTTTCACTACCACGGTTAACCGTCTGTAGTGTGGTAGTGAAAGGTAAACCTTCTGTAGTGTTGGTAGTGAAATGTTAACCTTCTGTAGTGTTGGTAGTGAAATGTTAACCTTCTGTAGTGTGATAGTGAAAGGTTAACCTTCTGTAGTGTGGTAGTGAAAGGTTAACCTTCTGTAGTGTGGAAGTGGAAGGTTAACCTTCTGTAGTGTGGTAGTGAAAGGTTAACCTTCTGTAGTGTTGGTAGTGAAAGGTTAACCTTCTGTAGTGTTGGTAGTGAAATGTTAACCTTCTGTAGTGTGGTAGTGAAAGGTTAACCGTCTGTAGTGTGATAGTGAAAGGTTAACCTTCTGTAGTGTGATAGTGAAAGGTTAACCTTCTGTAGTGTGGTAGTGAAATGTTAGCCTTCTGTAGTGTGGTAGTGAAAGGTTAACCTTCTGTAGTGTGGTAGTGGAAGGTTAACCTTCTGTAGTGTTGGTAGTGATAGGGTGAACCTTCTGTAGTGTGGTAGTGAAAGGTTAACCTTCTGTAGTGTGGTAGTGAAAGGTTAACCTTCTGTAGTGTGGTAGTGAAAGGTTAACCTTCTGTAGTGTGGTAGTGAAAGGTTAACGTCAGGTTATGTATATAACCTAGTTATATGAGTACTGGCTAAGCGTCCCGCTCTTAAGCCATACCGAGATATACCTCATCTCATGTACCTATTGTACTCCATCAACGAATAAAATCAAATACACCCACCACCTGCCAGGCCCCGCCCCTTTAGTGGCGTGCTACATAGTACTGGGCATGGCCACCACTCACTCTTCCTCGGAAAAAAACTTTTCCAAAGAAAAGTTTCCCCAAGGGAACTCGGGGCACGCTAAGAGCGGGACGCTTAGCCAGTACTCATATAACTAGGTTATATACATAACCTGTCGTTATATAGCGTACTTGCATCGCGTCCCGCTCTTAAGCCATACCGAGATATGGGGTAGAGCGGACGCGAGGCCCGACAGATGCACCCCCTGAGGACCCGTAAGCCCACATCAAGGGGGAAGGGGAGTCCCGTCACCCCATCCTTCCTAATGAAGAGGGGGCGCAGTCAACTCCATCCGAGTGCGAACAAGAGGGAACTAGAACCCCTTGAACACAGCACAGGCGGAACCACGTGTGACACAACACACTGTGGCCCATACCCACACACCCCTGCTACCCCACCAAAGGACGGAAAGCAGGAGAGGCCACAGACCTCAGAACCGCCTGGGAGACAGAACCCCCGGTCATGTCCATGAGGTAAAACCTTACGAAGGGACCCGGGGAGGACCATGAAGCTGCAGCACAGCTGTCCTCCACCGAGGCCCCACCCAGCAGAGCGGCAGAGGCCGCCACTCCACGAATGGAGTGCGCCCTGACGCCCCCAGGGGGATCCAGCCCGGCCAACGTGTAGCAGAGGGCAATGCCCTCGCACAACCAATGGGACAGGCGCTGTTTCGATAGTGCCTTACCGGCACGAGAACCACTGTAACAGACAAAAAGCTGATCGGTAGCCCTGAAGCCCTGAGTACGGCTGAGGTAAATCCCCAAGCACGGAACGGACATGACAGGTGAAGGCCCGCCTCCAACTCACTAGCGTGAGGAGGTGGATGAAACGCCTGAACCACAATATCCCTGGAGCGGAAGGAACTCCGGATATTTTTAGGCACAAAGGCAGGATTAGGCCGAAGAGTGGCACCGCAATCGGAACGAAAGACAGGCACTCTGGTCGTACCGAGAGAGCACAAAGCACACCCACGCGTTCAGCGGAGGTGACGGCCAGCAAGACGCGTGTCTTGAATGACAGCTGTTCCAACGGCGCTTGCTCAAGAGGCTCAAACGGGGCCAAGGACAACCGACCGAGGACCAATTGAAGATCCCAACTCGGAGCCAAAGAGCGTTTTACCGGCTGAATGCGTCAGGCGCCAAGCAGGAAACGCTTCACAAGAGGGTGGCTGAACAAAACATCACCCTCAAATCCCTCATGATAAGAGGATATAGCTGCTGCATATACCCTCACCGTCGAAGCCGACAGTCTATCAAGGAGAGACTGGAGGTAACAAGGACAGTATCCAGGGGGCAGCACCGGTCCCTGCCCCCCGCCTTACACCACTCTTGGAACATACGCCATCTGCCCGCGTAAGCGCGACAGTGGAGGGAGCATGCGCATTCCGGATGGTATCAACCACAGAAGGGTCCATCCTCTCCAGACTTACCCTCTCACCAGCCAAACCATCAAACGTTGGCACAACACCGGGTGCTGAACAGCGACCCGTGTGCTTGAGTGAGGGCCTTCGCTGACCAAGGAATAGGCCATGGCGGAGCTACCAGTAGCTGGATCAGGACCGGGAACCACACAGCTGCGCCCCGGTCCGGCGCAATCAGGATCAAGGACCTGCGCTCCTCAACGTACCCGCCCCAACAACTGACCTAACAGATGTATGGGGAAAGAATCCCAGGCGGCACGGCATCGGTCCCAGACCTGCCTGGCTATGTCCGGACGTAATCCCCACCCGTCAGGATGAGGACCGCCCCGCGACATTACACCTGTACCCACATTCACCCTGCCGGGGATGTGGGGAGCCCTCAGGCCGCGCAGATGGAGGACGCCCATAGCCAGTCGCCCGCCGCCCGGTGCAGACGGGGGGAGCGTACTCCTCCCTGTCTGTCGATATACGACACTGACGTCGTATTGTCCGTCCTGATCAACACCGTTTGAGGACCAGAAGGACCGCTTTCAATACCAACACATTGAACGTAGCGCAGACCGGGCAGCATGGTTTGCCAGCTGCCCCCTACTGCGTTGGCCCGACGCGTCTCCAGCGAGGGAGGCGTCGGTGAAAAACGTGACGTGTGACAGCCTACTGCCCATGGGGACCCCCCTGGTGAGGAACCCCCCAGGGCGAGGTCCCCCAGTACTGACACGGGAACCTTAGCCGCTTCCACTTGCCTCTCACCGGGTCTATTTCCATACTGGAAAACCCACCTCCGTAACCCCCTCCTGGGGTGAAGAGGAGGCCAAGAGGGACCACGGAATGAGCAGATGCCATCATACCGAGCAGGCGTATCACGGACAGCGCCGTAACCGTCCTAGGACGGAACCTCCCGAGCGTGTCGACAACACGCTCCGAGAGGGATGCCCATAGCACTCCAACCGTTGACTGGGAAGAGGAGTACTCTACTTCCAGTCTACACCAAACCCCAGGCTGGTAGGAACCTGCCTGGTACGAGACCCGACGATCCACCTTGACCGCCAAGGACCAGAACGTCGTCAGGGCAGAATACACTGTGCGGCCTCCACGCACTTGACAATAGGGTATGTACCAAACCCGAAAGTGGGTGGGGTTGTGTAAATACAAGTCCCCGCCTCAGCGTTCTCTCCATCCACCTCGACATATGGTACTGCCATAGTCATATGTGATGACACTCCCAACGCACCCGCCGCCATGTGGCGCAGGTCCGCCAGGAACTGTAGATAGTCGGCCCGGTCCCACCCGCTGTGCGTAGCTAACCCTGGACCCTTGTGAGTAGAGTGTTCCGTGGAGTCGGGTCGGAACCTGACACTACCCACGAGGCAATCGCACCCAAGGGGGGACCCCGACAGAAAGGGCCGGTTTGATACGGGGGAAGCTGACATCAATCTAGGTGACAAAAGCCCCCCCACTGAACACCCCTCCAGAACATGCTGAGGAGTTGTTCTGCAGCCGGACATGCAAGGCGTGAGGACCCCATGGGTTCCTACACACCGTAGCCCTGCAGTGATATTACTACCACCCAAATCATGCGCGCCTGCGAGACCACTGCCAATCTTTCAGGAGTGGGAGGCACCAACATGATACCTGGCCTGGCGAAGGCGAGGCCGGGGAAGCCCGCACTGTGTGCCTCAAAAGGTTTCGAGCCCCCCTGCTGACAACACTTATAGTTGACAGACGTAACACCAGGCTCAACCAACACAGCTTATGGTGTGGGAGCCGCTTGACAGCACAACATTCTCACGGACAGACCCAGGCTCAGCCATCAACTGGGTGTCAGCCCCTGTCCCCATGAGAAGCGAAAAGTGGGGCCACCCGCGCTTCAACGAAGGCACGCGGCCCGCAGCCAAAGGAAACAATCAGAGCCCCCTTTTTCCGCTGGTGTTGGGGGAGGGAGTGATCGGAGAGCGGGCTGCTCGCGGCAGGACGGCGACGGCTTGTATATTCCAAGCCGAGCCCATCCAACATGGCCAATCCCTCGGCCGCCAAGGCTGTCGGCCTTGTGGACACATGTCGATTCAACGCCCAGGATACCTCTGGCGGGGGAAAACATGGCCGCCTGTCGAGGGCCTCGTCATCGCCGCTGACAAGGCCGTGCTCTCTCTTCTTCTGGCTGCGCGGTGTGAGGCGGTGTGGGGCCTAGGACAATACCGCCTGCGCTCCAGCGGAAGACCAAAATCCTCTGCGGAGAGGGGAGCCCTGAGCGGTTATAGCTTGCGGCTAGGTCAAAGCTAATGACGTCAACAACCTCGCGCGATGTGTCGACATCGGCTGGCCCCCAAGGCCCCGCCACCAGACACCATTTTTTTATAGAAAAAACAGCAATTCGAACACAGTTACTAATCGCTGCCAATTCCATACCGTGGCGGTACAGGCTTTAGCAGCCCACCAGCCACCACTCGCCGGGCCAACCCACCTCATGGCGTCGGCCGGGCGGGGCACTGTTTCAACATGTCAAAAGCAAAGGACTGAGGCTAACACGGAGCACCAGTGGTGGTTGCAAACAGCAACCTCCACTGTGGTGTGCACCATGAAGGGGTTAATGAATAAATGAACTAACACCACGAACATACTGTAGAATGGGCAAACCCATGCACACGACGTTAAGGGGAGGTGGACCAGAGAGAACCAGTCCCACATTCATTCATAATATTCACAACAGCACACCAGCCCTAGACCTCAGCTCATTTACCCATGAAGGTAAACAAAGCCCCCCCCCGCACTACTCCCCCAGTAGACACCGATTGACCGTCAGCATGAATGGTTGAGGAGGGAAAAACTGTAGTATAGACAGACATTCCCGTAGCAGAGAAACAGAATAGAAACAGTAGCCCAAAAATAGCATAGCGTTAGCCGCGCGCTTCAGGATAACGGGGAAAACAACAACGTTTACCCAGATATCCCGCCGCTTGCGCCAATACACACTCGGTTGTCTCTCGGGACAACTCGAGCACATCACAAACGCCAGCATTTGTCATGCCTAGTGACATCCCACAGCGGGGAACAGTAGAACATTGACCCAGCATTTATAGCATTTAGTATTAGCAGCGCGCTCCAGGACAGCCTGGGAAACGTCCACCTCAGAGGGACGTTTACCCAAACATCCTGCCCCTGGCGCAAAATACAACTCACAACAAGCAGCATTTACTAACACCAGCGATAATGCCTAGTGGCGTAAGTCCTACCTTGTGCGAGGTAGCTCGATAGCTACAACTCACACGCTGTCCCCTGTCTGCTGTCAACAAGACAAGGAAACTACCGAACTCTACGCTGAGATGCATCGAAAATGCATCCCGCTGCAGAGGCGCAGAACCGCCAGAACATGCCGCGAAGATTTCAGGGGTAGGCAAATCTTCGGTAAGCAAGCTCCCGTCCGTACAAGCTTACTGAAGCTCGCTGAAATCTACTCCACAGTGCACACAAAGTAGATCAGATTCAGATCAAATTCAGCTTTATTGTTGCATCTTTGTCATTTTCACATACAAAAAAGAGCCCCCTTGACCTACAGCATGGCAATAAAATACACAATAGAACAATACTGTAACTGAGGGGTACAATTCCCTGACTGTATTGATAAGTATGGTATCATTAAACCACTACCGTCTTATGTACATTCCTACTGGCCATACAGTACACAGGTATCTAATGATGAACACTTCCCCACAATGACTCGGTTCCACACAAAGCTGTATTTAAGTATTTATTAGCAGCAAAAGGTACATAATATACTTTACTTTACTTCACTTTGGATGCGCTTATAAGGCAAAGGAATGTGCGTAGGCAAATCAATAACGAATGTCCATTCTCATATTACGCAGGCGATAGTCATACAACCTGAATCTTAGGGAATTATATCTATGGTACACTAGTAATATAGCGGGAGATACTGGTAGGGTCCCCCCGGTTGTAAGCCAGCAAGGGTAGAGGATTTGTCGGTAGTAGAGTCTGGGTCAACGATGATAAGGAGACTCAGAGTACAGGAGACGGTGCAATAAGATCTTGATCCACAGACGAATACAGCTGTTCTCCGTAGCATGTAGCTCCACATGGAAGAAAGCTAGCCGGCATCAGACTTCTGAGAGGCAGACTCGACGTGGCTCCTCACAGGTTAAATCCCACACACTTGTGGGTGTCGGCGATTCTCCGCTCCATTAATTACAGGACCAAAAGCAAATATAATCCAGCCGAAAAGGGCTATGCAGTCGTCGGTAAGTTATCCAGTGTACATAATCCACACGGTCCTCGTCTAGGGCCCCTCGGGTGAAAGCGCCATGGTAAGCAGCCCAGCCTGGATAAGCACTCTAGCTGATACGAGGAAACGTTGGTGATGCTGGTCACTGTAGAACTTTAGCCGCACGATACATTATACACAAATAGACTATTACTGACTTAATAGAATAGGTCGAACTCGACGGTACAGCGTTAAACTCTGACACTTCAGTTATTAATTCGCACGCGGTCTCAATGCTCTATTTGGGGCCAAACAGGCCATACTTCACCACACGTTGTATCGTGGGTGAGGCTTCAACTTTAGTTACTAAGTGCTTCTGTATTCACCTGCGCCGTATTTATACGCTTAGATGAACAAACTAGTACCAGCTTTATTCCTGTCTCATATCCTTGCGCAGTACCGTTCATGTCCAGGCATGTCCCCGGCGGTGACTTTGAACCCGACATTGAAGGTATGGCCATGGCGCCTGTGGACCGCTGTCCAATAGGAGAATGAAATATTATGGTCTGTACTAGGCTAAAGGGATATTCCGTGTATATGTACAAGGAATATACAAGGGATATCAAACGATATACAAATATTATGCAATATATATCAATCAATAAATATATATATTCGGTTTAATCTGATCCTTCGTAACAAATACAATACACAAAAACACAATAAAAACCAGCATAATAATAGTGATAGAATAGAGAAAGTGACAGTGCTGAGTGTGGTTTATATAAAAAGTGCAACAGTAAAATAAAATCTACGTAAAATACTAGGGATGCTCGATATTGGCTTTTTTACCGATATTCCGATATTGTCCAACTCTTAATTTCCGATACCGATATCAACCGATATCAACCGATACCGATATATGCAGGGTTTCCCCGTCCAAAAAACTGAATAATTTCAGGTAACTAATAATTTCACTGGATATATATATAACAAATATTGTTATTGTTTTTTTTTGTTTTTAAACCGATACCGATATTTTCCGATATCACATTTTACTGCCGATATCGGCCGATAATATCGGACATCCCTATAAAATACTTAAAAATACTTAAAATACTAAATACATGAATACACACAATAAAATCAGAATGACTAAATAGTGTGATTTCAGTGAGCCTCAGTCGGCTTGTACAGACAGGTGCTTGACACCGTTGACTTTGCGTTAGCAACATCATTGGTGAGTAGCAAATAGGGCTAGAATTCTAAAGATCTGAACTATCCCTTTAAACTGTACTCAAAACTGAGGCCCACGCTCTGAGACAGAGTGGGGTTAGGACAGGCCCACGCTCTGAGACAGAGTGGGGTTAGGACAGGCCCACGCTCTAAGACAGAGTGGGGTTAGGACAGGCCCACGCTCTGAGACAGAGTGGGGTTAGGACAGGCCCACGCTCTGAGACTGAGTGGGGTTAGGACAGGCCCACGCTCTGAGACTGAGTGGGGTTAGGACAGGCCCACGCTCTGAGACAGAGTGGGGTTAGGACAGGCCCACGCTCTGAGACAGAGTGGGGTTAGGACAGGCCCACGCTCTGAGACTGAGTGGGGTTAGGACAGGCCCACGCTCTGAGACAGAGTGGGGTTAGGACAGGCCCACGCTCTGAGACAGAGTGGGGTTAGGACAGGCCCACGCTCTGAGACAGAGTGGGGTTAGGACAGGCCCACGCTCTGAGACAGAGTGGGGTTAGGACAGGCCCACGCTCTGAGACAGAGTGGGGTTAGGACAGGCCCACGCTCTGAGACAGAGTGGGGTTAGGACAGGCCCATGCTCTGAGACAGAGTGGGGTTAGGACAGGCCCACGCTCTGAGACAGAGTGGGATTAGGACAGGCCCACGCTCTGAGACAGAGTGGGGTTAGGACAGGCCCACGCTCTGAGACTGAGTGGGGTTAGGACAGGCCCACGCTCTGAGACTGAGTGGGGTTAGGACAGGCCCACGCTCTGAGACAGAGTGGGGTTAGGACAGGCCCACGCTCTGAGACAGAGTGGGGTTAGGACAGGCCCACGCTCTGAGACAGAGTGGGGTTAGGACAGGCCCACGCTCTGAGACTGAGTGGGGTTAGGACAGGCCCACGCTCTGAGACAGAGTGGGGTTAGGACAGGCCCACGCTCTGAGACAGAGTGGGGTTAGGACTTTCCCACGCTCGGAGACAGAGTGGGGTTAGGACAGGCCCACGCTCTGAGACAGAGTGGGGTTAGGACAGGCCCACGCTCTGAGACAGAGTGGGGTTAGGACAGGCCCACGCTCTGAGACAGAGTGGGGTTAGGACAGGCCCACGCTCTAAGACAGAGTGGGGTTAGGACAGGCCCACGCTCTGAGACAGAGTGGGGTTAGGACAGGCCCACGCTCTGAGACAGAGTGGGGTTAGGACAGGCCCACGCTCTGAGACAGAGTGGGGTTAGGACAGGCCCACGCTCTGAGACAGAGTGGGGTTAGGACAGGCCCACGCTCTGAGACAGAGTGGGGTTAGGACAGGCCCATGCTCTGAGACAGAGTGGGGTTAGGACAGGCCCACGCTCTGAGACAGAGTGGGGTTAGGACAGGCCCACGCTCTGAGACAGAGTGGGGTTAGGACAGGCCCACGCTCTGAGACTGAGTGGGGTTAGGACAGGCCCACGCTCTGAGACTGAGTGGGGTTAGGACAGGCCCACGCTCTGAGACAGAGTGGGGTTAGGACAGGCCCACGCTCTGAGACAGAGTGGGGTTAGGACAGGCCCACGCTCTGAGACAGAGTGGGGTTAGGACAGGCCCACGCTCTGAGACTGAGTGGGGTTAGGACAGGCCCACGCTCTGAGACAGAGTGGGGTTAGGACAGGCCCACGCTCTGAGACAGAGTGGGGTTAGGACAGGCCCACGCTCGGAGACAGAGTGGGGTTAGGACAGGCCCACGCTCTGAGACAGAGTGGGGTTAGGACAGGCCCACGCTCTGAGACAGAGTGGGGTTAGGACAGGCCCACGCTCTGAGACAGAGTGGGGTTAGGACAGGCCCACGCTCTAAGACAGAGTGGGGTTAGGACAGGCCCACGCTCTGAGACAGAGTGGGGTTAGGACAGGCCCACGCTCTGAGACAGAGTGGGGTTAGGACAGGCCCACGCTCTGAGACAGAGTGGGGTTAGGACAGGCCCACGCTCTGAGACAGAGTGGGGTTAGGACAGGCCCACGCTCTGAGACAGAGTGGGGTTAGGACAGGGACAGACATTTTCTGTCCCTAGAGATGTCTGCTGTTAGACTGCTTGTTATTGGCTGAGTCATCAAACCATGTGGTCTTTTATTGGACTGACATCTCCAATACACATGTACTCAAGTAGAGTGGCTTTATTGACCCACATATCAATAGCGCTAGTGTGTGTGCGTGTGTGTGTGTCTGTGTGTGTGTGTGTGTTAAAGTGTAAATATTTGATATGTGTGCGGGGGACGTATACCACAGTATACAGTATGCTTGCTGTATTTGATGGATGTGTCCTTGTGTATAGGTGGAGATGTTTTTTGTGTGTTTGTGTTTGTGTTTGCGTTTGTGTTTATGTTTATGTTTGTGTTTGTATTTGTGTGTGTGTGTGTGTGTGTGTGTGTGAGATTGTGTGTGTGTGTGTGTGTGTGCCTATGTGTTTTGTGTTGTGTATGCTGGTGTATGGTTCTAATCTTGGCTGGAGTGGAGGGCAGGATCAATGAAGTTAATGATCTGTGATCGGCTAAACTTAATTAGCAGACGTCTATAGCCTGGCTTGGTTGTGTGCGTGTTTGTGTGTCTGTGTTTGTGGTTTGGGGGGGGGGGGGGGGGGGGGTGCTTGATGAATTACCTAATACTGTTAACCTCTTAAGCCCTAGCCATATTTCAAAAAATTTGCCTAAAAGTACATACCCGAGTAAACTTGAGGAGCCTACTTAACACTTTGCCGCCCGAGTTAACTCGTGTTTCGATTCCACCCGTTGAGGACCAGAGCCACGAGTTAACTCGTGGCAAGTTGTTATTGTTTTATTCCATATTAATAACGGTATTAACGTCCCCGATCGACTTGCAGGATCTACCCGCATATTTGATTTCCGAAACATGCAATACCGGCCAGATCCTCTTAGGGGCGCCATCGCTCCACTGCAGTATCATTGAGGCCGAATGGGAAATATTTTTTTTTTATTGTCTGGGGGCGTTTCATATGAGCCTGGATCCCAGCCGAACATCCTCCATCTTTGATCACGTTACCGAACGCAGATTTCAGCCTGGAATAATGGGATTTATGATGAGCCAATGGACATATCGATCTACCAGATTCCGATGATCAATGACGAAATGCTGCCGGCGATCACATGGGCTGACGGTAGGATACTATTCACCCAAATTACAGCCGGATTGGACATTGTTGTAACACGCAAGCGATCGATCAGTTGAATGTGGCTACTTGAACGCACACTGTATTGCTAATCAATAATATTAATCGGCTCTGTAATAGTCCGGATGATAAGCAGTTTGTTTTATTTCATTCGTATATATACAACAGAAATGGCGTTTGATATAACGTGACTAGCCTTTAGCCTCATATCTAGCTTCCCAGAAAAAAGACGAGATGAAAACTGCGATAAAGCTTATATTCGCGACGCTATAAAATGACAACCAACCGATGGATTTTTATTTTCTTTAAGCCATTATGAAGGCACGGTTTATGCACTCAAGTGACAATGAGAATGGACAGATAGCAATACTATAAAGTATATATATATATCTGTTAGAAAGTACATCGGTTTGTTGACAAACCCTGGTCGTCTAGAACCATATTCCACTGCAAACCGTGGTCGCCAATGTGTTAAGGAGCCTTCTAGAGGGGCCTACATGAGGAGCCTACTAGAGGAGCCTACATGAGGAGCCTACATGAGGAGCCTACTAGAGGAGCCTACATGAGGAGCCTACATGAGGAGCCTACATGAGGAGCCTACATGAGGAGCCTACATGAGGAGCCTACATGAGGAGCCTACATGAGGAGTCTACATGAGGAGCCTACATGAGGAGCCTACGTGAGGAGCCTAATTGAGGAATCTACTGTATGTGCACCTCTTCCAGAATGTAACTGTGTGTAGGGTGTCGCAGCACTGCAAGCACTCAGATTTCTGCACTTGCCTTGCTCTCGTGTGGAGGAGAGATTAGAGAGCTAGGAACTATAACTGCTCAAACACCCGAAACCACTGCAGATACAGAACCTGCGTGGATGTTTCAGCCTTTAGACTGACCTCGCTTTAAAATAGCAAGCTAGCTAACATAGACCACCATGTTCTGTTATTCTATACCGTTATATGCAGATACTGGTCCTCTGTAGCTCAGCAGAGAGAGAGAGAGTAATTGGCGTTCTGAGCAAGGCACTAACACTGGCAGGGTTAGGAGTTCAATTCCCAGCAATTAGTAGTCATCCCACTGTAAAACACTTTTTTTTACTTTGTTTCCTAGGAAAGTACCTGCTACATTCATTCATTCATTCATTCATTCATTCATTCATTCATTCATTCATTCATACATGTATCCTTTCATTCATCCATTCATCCATTCATTCATTCATTCGTACATTTATCCTTTCATTCATTCATGCATTCATTCATTCATTCATACATGTATCCATTCATTCATTCATTCATTCATTCATTCATTCATTCATTCATGCATACATGTATCCTTTCATTCATCCATTAATGAATGAATGAATGAATTATGCACTGTTATTGTGTGTCAGTCTGTCATACATGCCTGTCTGCTCCATTGGATCATAGTCCATTACACTAGTCCACTCACTACTCACATAGATAGAATATGTTTGAAGGCCAGTGGCAGATAGAAAACCACAGTTGGCAGGATACCAGTAACCCTGTCAGTGAGGAGGCCAGCGTGCCAGTAACCCCGTCAGTGAGGAGGCCAGGATGCCAGTCAAGCCTCCTTAACAGTGGAGAAAAGTGACAATGGATATGCGAGAGGAAAATAACGTTTTGCAGGAAGAGCTAAGAATTTGGTTCGATTCGATTCGATTAAAATGTATTGTCATTATACAGCACAAGTACAGTACAATGGAAATAACTTAACCAGAGTGCAATAGTAATATGCAATGTACAGATGATTAAACTGGGTATAAAATATATAAATTAGTTCTAATCAGATAATCAGATTTATGTACAGTAATACAGGTATAAGGACAATATGGTAGTAAGTCATACTGGCCAGCAGCATAACTAGTCAGAGTAGGTAAGGGATATGTACAGATTTAGATATAGTATACAGATAGGTAAACATTATTGGTAACACTTTATAATAACACTCAGTTATAAGACATTTATAAGTATTTGTAGATAATGAACTAATCATGAACAAATCACTTACAGTATAACTATATTTGTATAACATTTACAAATTAGTTATACATCATTTATAACGCATTAGTGCAGTGGTTCCCAAACTGTGGTGCGCTCACCCCTTGTGGTGCGCGAGCGCCCTCTAGGTGGTGTGTGACATGAAAAGGCTAATGGTGGTAAATAAAAAAATTAAATAAAATTGACAATAAAATTTCATAAAAATCTTAGTCAAACCTTTAGTATTATGGATATTAAACATTAAACATAAAATAAAATAAATTCCCTACCTACTCATGGCCTTAACTGACAACCAACAGGAACCAAACAATATATTTTTTTATGCCTAATAAATATAACTAATATACATTATTTCAAATGGGGATTTTCACTGTGTAAATCATGAAATTTAAGAAAAGTTTTAATAAAAAACGTACGTTTTAATAATAATAATAAACAATAATGTCTCGGGCGTGTCTGACACAGGTGTGCTTCATCTGTGCACGGAGACCAGCAAAAAAAGGGGGGGGGGGTGCGTCAGCTAGGTCGGGAGGTGACAGGGGGTGCACGGCCAAAAAAGTTTGGGAACCGCTGCATTAGTGGATAATTAACTAATCATGAACAAACCATTTATATACATTTGCAACTGATTAGTACATAATTTGTAAATGTACTAGTTTAACATTAATAAATGATCTGTTGGTCACTTTTTTCCACATGATCAACCTTATTTGTAAATGATTAGTGCAACATTTAATAATGGTATCTAATGTGTAGTAACACATTAGTAGATGCTTTTAAAAATGGATATGAAAAACGACTATACCTCCATTTATTTGTTCATGTTCAACAAATGATTTGTAAAACATTCTTAAAAGATCTATAAATAATTTACAGATGCTATTGCGTGCCCTAATCTAAACTGAACAGTGTTGGGCAAGTTACTTTAAAAAAAGTAATTAGTTACAGTTACTAGTTACTTCTTCCCAAAAGTTATAGTATTGCGTTACTTTCAAGTACATTTTTAAATGCTCAAATGTGACCCCACCTCCACCCCTCTTTAACGGAACATAAAATACATGTGCATGTTCAATTATTTATGATAAATCTGAATATTATAATGAAATGGATACTTAACCCATTCTCCGCCAATCACGTGTTAAGCCGGGTTTTCTCCGCCATGCGTTGTCTGCCAATCACGCCGTAAGTCGTGTTTGAGATCAATATTTCATATTTCCGTCATGGTATTCATATTTCACCCACGGAGTCTTGGCTGATGCTGTCTGAGTCACAACTCTGCAACGCTGTTTTCTCCACTCTCATCGCCCAACGCTTCGAGGAGACTGAACGTGAGTTTCAGCGTTTTTCTTTATCATTTTCGATACAAACTGCTCTGATCAATATATCACCCATACTACATAAATCATTTAACGTCGGCCATTGAATTATAAACGACCCCCCCCCCCCCCTCCGTTCACCCCCGCAGATGATCAGTCATGACGTTTAGGACCATGTACAGTTGAAACTTTTAATATAGCATGGATCGGTATCAAACTGCATTTGATCATCTAATATATGCATTTATGCCTATATCTCACGTTCTATGAAATACTGCAGAAAACGATAAAAACATATTTATACTCTAGACAGTATTTTAGTATGAATGTTTGAATGAAAAAGTAAAACGTTCCTACATCCTGAACGATAGATAATTGATGTTGAATGGGCCATAGTAATGTCAATTTAGCAATACAATTTAAAAAGTTATAGCCCTGCAAAGAAGGTGAACATCTCCATAGACTTACAGTACTGGCAGAGAATGGTTTAGGATGATCAAAGTGGTGGCAGAGAATGTGATAAGTAAGTTGTAGGTTGGAAATTATGGAATAGATTTACCAACGAAAAAGGTGTTTAGCCTGCTCATATCTTAAAATCGTGGGGCATTACAAATTTCTTGGCTCTGTTAACACATTGGGCGCCGGGCATTGTGCCCATCATTGTACCCAGTCTGCCAGCATGTTAACCCTATGGAGATGTTTACCTTCTTTGCAGGGCTATAACTTTTAAAATTGTATTGCTATATTGACATTACTATGGCCCATTCAACATCGATTATCTATCGTTCCGGATGTGGGAACGGTATATTTTTTCATTCATACATTGTTGTGTTAATACCTTCGAGAATATAAGTATGTTTTTAAGCTTTTCTGCTGTAATTCCAAAAACGCTAGTTATAGCCCTGACGCATATGATAGATTATCGATTGGCGTTTCTTTCCTATACACACTATATTAAAAAATGTAAATGTATATGATCGGTATACATTATGCTTCATCATGCGTGAAGGAAAGGGGGGGGGGGTCGTTTATAATTCCTTGATCGTCAGTAAAGGCTTTATTTAGTATGGGTTGATATATTGATCAGACTGATCAAACAAGGAAATGGACAATCGGGCTGAAAAATAACGTTATTGTTTTCGCCGATGAGACTGGAGGAAAAAGATCCCAATTATTTGACGCCGATCTCCTAGATCCATTTTCGGTTTGTATGGTGCAATAAACGCCGAAATCATATTGATTATTGCATTTCGAAAGCGATCCAAATGCACTCGAGTGTTTGTCTGGAGTCCCGTAACAAGATATGACTGCCGGAGGGATTTCCTCGATGCACCGACCGCCACTTCCGGTTTGACATGAGTGTAACTCGCCCGACCATCCACCAGACGGCGGTATTGAGGCGTTGCAATCTCAGACAGGGTGCCGATGCAGTCCGGAGGGAGGCTGGATGAATTATGAATGCCATGGCGAAAAAATGAAATATTGATCCCAAAACCGATTTACGCCGTTGTTGGTGTTCAACGCATGGCGGGCAATAACGACTTACGCCGTTTATGGCGCACAATGTGTTAATGTATAACGTTTAGCTTCCATTCAAATGGACGAGAACATTAATGTGAACTTAACTGAAATCTCACGCAACTCTCTGGGTCCTAGTGTCCCCCAGTCAGGGCCGCCTGGGAGAAATGCGAGGCCCTGTGCGTGATTTAAACGCGAGCACCCCCCCCCCCCCCCCACCCCCCAAAAGGTAAAAAAAAAATACATACAGTCAACATATTCTTAAATAATAGCGCTGCCCGAGGCTAGGCATGATACAGTCAACATATAGCAAGAGAGAGAGCGAGAGAGCTCCCGTTCTACAGTCAATATACAGTGTTATCGCTGCACAGACCCGGCAATGCCCCTGATGAGAGACACATTGGAAAGAAACAACCCAAAACCAGAGCAAATTGAAATGCTATTTGGCCCTAAACAGAGAGCACACAGTGGCAGAATACCTGAGCACTGTGACTGACCCAATACTAAGAAGATCCTTGACTAGGTACAGACTCAGCGAGCACAGCCTAGCCATCGAGAAAGGCCGCCATAGGCAGACCTGGCTCCCAAGCGAAGACAGACCCACTGCACACAAGATGAGGTGGAAACCGAGCTCCACTTCTTAACAACCTGCCCACTATACCAAGACATACTTCCCACAAATTGCAAACAACCAAAGAGACTTTGAAAACATTGACAATAACTCAAAACTCCCATACCTACTGGGAGAAATACAAGAATGTGAAATAAAGCCCATTTGAATTGAAGAGAGAGATAGATAGAGCATGTCTGTGTGTGTTAGAAAGAGAGAGATAGAGAGAGAGCATGTCTGTTTGTGTGTGTGTGTTAGAGAGAGAGCATGTATATGTGTGTTAGAAAGAGAGAGAAATATATAGAGAGAGAGCATGTCATTTTGTGTGTTAGAGAGAGATATAGAGCATGTCTGTGTGTGTTAGAAAGAGAGAGAGAGAGAGAGAGAGCATGTGTGTTTGTGTGTTAGAGAGAGAGAGCATGTCTGTGTGTGTGTGTGTTAGAGAGAGAGCATGTATGAGAGAGATAAGCAAAGATGAGCCCCTAAAGGATATTCAACTTTTAATGGAAGAACAAAACAGAAGGAAAAGATAACTTCACAAAGGCAACATGAATATACATAGATCCAAAAGGACAAAGATCAACACTTAAATCCAAAGAGAAGAGGGTCTATACCAGAGAAAACAAAGTAGCAAGGAGCCAATGGCCGACATCAGCTAAATAGGCTAACTGCAAATAGAGTAGCCAGGTACTGACACCAGGCCACACACCGTTAGCTACTACAACAGCTAGCCGGCCCGTTTGGCTCAATATAACGTTAGCTAGCCGGCCCGCTTTGGCTCAATATAACATTAGCTACAACAGCTAGCCGGCCCGTTTGGCTCCCGAGAGAGAGAGAGAGAGATATATCCACGGCGGGAATAGAATAGAGTGCATTAAAAACTCACCAAACGTCCAAGAGGATGGAGACAACCGCGTGGAGTTGACGAAGTTCATCTGCCGAATGACCGTCCTCTTCATCTTGGCATAACAATGCTGCACGCGCTCTCTCTAGGTTAGCTAACGCTAGTTAGCCTTTAGCTAAGCTAGCTACTAGCCGACATCATCATGGCTATCCCGACTGAACCACACGTTAGCACTCGATATAGCTAAAGCTAACTAGCTGTCCCTGCCTTTAGCTAAGCCGACATGGCTAGCCTGACTGAACTGTCTAACATGCAACAACTTTCATCTTCAGTCCATCTGCCGAATGACCATCCTCTTCCTCTTGGCTGGCATAACTAAGCATAACCTCCAAAGCTGCACGCGCGAAATAGTCAAACGCAGCTGATGCACGCCGGCGTACACATGATGTAACCCCTCCCTTCGTTGAAACCAATAGTATGTCTGCTGCAGAGCCCCAGAGCTCCAATAGTGAGTATATCTGCTGCAGAGCCGCAGAGCCAGGAACAAGTCACACACATTCTACAAACGCGTCTAATGTGAAATATATAAGCATATAAGCAAAACTAGATTTTAGGTCTGTGATGAAAAAGGGCCTCGTGGGAAGGGGGGCCTAGCAAGGCCCCCCTTCCCGCGAGGCCCTGTGCGACCGCACTGCTCGCACACCCCCTGAGGCGGCCCTGCCCCCAGTTACATTTATATGGTGTGTCAAAAGAGACTCTTTTTATTTTTATTATAAACAATGTTCATTGGTTGTTGCTTTGTTTGTGTTAATAAAATTGCATTTATCTATAGTCCTAATTCTGTCACTGTTTGATGTCACAAAGAAGGGTGGATCCGAAATTTGTCTACAACATTTATAACAGGTGATGAAAAAGTCAAAAAATTTGTATTAGTAGTACTGTATTAGACCAACTAGATCTCTGAGCCGAGAGGCAACGTTTTTTTTTAACTGTTCTTCCTTGGTTAGTGGGCAGTGCACGAGACAAGCACATAAATGCTGACGATTGGCTGAGGTTGAGTGAAATTTCATGGTAAGCCAATCAGAGGTAGAGTTGGGGGGGTGTTCGAAAGCATGCATAGTCGGAAACACAACGAACAACACAAGCGAGTCAGTCAACGAGAGACGAGCATGGCAAGCCCAAATAATCCAAAAGTAGCCTTCTCTAAATGGAAGTATAGCCATTACTTTTCCCTCTACTTTTTCGAGGAAGAAAATACTTGAAGTACAGTATATCTACCAATTGACATTTTTTTTGTTTTATTTGCACTACAAAGAGTAGTGTATATATTTGTTATTTATTTTTGGTATAGTGCTTAACAAGCATCATTTAATTTTGCCCAGTTGTGGCCTGTTGAGGGGAAATAAATATCAAAAGTTCCAAAACATCTATTGTGTTATTTGTATCGATCCACTATATACACATAGTAATTATAATATCTACATACATGGCATTTGATTGGAGTCTCACTTTGTCCCACAGCAACATTAAAATAGTTTAGATTGTGTACATTGTTTATGTTAATAATGTATTGTATTAACCCATTCTCTGCCACCACTTTGATCATCCTAAACCATCCTCTGCCAGCGCTATTTGTCTATGGAGATGTTCCCCTTCTTTGCAGGGCTATAACGTTTTAAATTGTATTGCTAAATTGACATTACTATGGCCCATTCAACATCAATTATCTATCGTTCAGGATGTAGGAACGTTTTACTTTTTCATTCAAACATTCATACTAAAATACTGTCTAGAGTATAAATATGTTTTTATCGTTTTCTGCAGTATTTCATAGAACGTGAGATATAGGCATAAATGCATATATTAGATTATCAAATGCAGTTTGATACTGATCCATGCTATATAAAAAATTTCAACTGTACATGGTCCTAAACGTCATGACTGATCATCTGCGGGGGTGAACGGAGGGGGGGGGGGGTCGTTTATAATTCAATGACCGACGTTAAATGATTTATGTAGTATGGGTGATATATTGATCAGAGCAGTTTGTATCGAAAATGATAAAGAAAAACGCTGACTGGGGGACACTAGGACCCAGAGAGTTGCGTGAGATTTCAGTTAAGTTCACATTAATGTTCTCGTCCATTTGAATGGAAGCTAAACGTTATACATTAACACATTGTGCGCCATAAACGGCGTAAGTCGTTATTGCCCGCCATGCGTTGAACGCCAACAACGGCGTAAATCGTTTTTGGGATCAATATTTCATTTTTTCGCCATGGCATTCATAATTCATCCAGCCTCCCTCCGGACTGCATCGGCACCCTGTCTGAGATTGCAACGCCTCAATACCGCCGTCTGGTGGATGGTCGGGCGAGTTACACTCATGTCAAACCGGAAGTGGCGGTCGGTGCATCGAGGAAATCCCTCCGGCAGTCATATCTTGTTACGGGACTCCAGACAAACACTCGAGTGCATTTGGATCGCTTTCGAAACGCAATAATCAATATGATTTCGGCGTTTATTGCACCATACAAACCGAAAATGGATCTAGGAGATCGGCGTCAAATAATTGGGATCTTTTTCCTCCAGTCTCATCGGCGAAAACACTAACGTTATTTTTCAGCCCGATTGTCCATTTCCTTGTTTGATCAGTCTGATCAATATATCAACCCATACTAAATAAAGCCTTTACTGACGACCAAGGAATTATAAACGACCCCCCCCCCCCTTTCCTTCACGCATGATGAAGCATAATGTATACCGATCATATACATTTAAATTTTTTAATATAGCGTGTATAGGAAAGAAACACCAATCGATAATCTATCATATGCGTCAGGGCTATAACTAGCGTTTTTGGAATTACAGCAGAAAAGCTTAAAAACATACTTATATTCTCGAAGGTATTAACACAACAATGTATGAATGAAAAAATATACCGTTCCCACATCCGGAACGATAGATAATCGATGTTGAATCGATATAGCAATACAATAGCAATACAATTTTAAAAGTTATAGCCCTGCAAAGAAGGTAAACATCTCCATAGGGTTAACATGCTGGCAGACTGGGTACAATGATGGGCACAATGCCCGGCTCCCAATGTGTTAACAGAACCAAGAAATTTGTAATGCCCCACGATTTTAAGATATGAGCAGGCTAAACACCTTTTTCGTTGGTAAATCTATTCCATAATTTCCGACCTACAACTTACTTATCACATTCTCTGCCAGTACTGTAAGTCTATGGAGATGTTCACCTTCTTTGCAGGGCTATAACTCTTTTAATTGTATTGCTAAATTGACATTACTATGGCCCCATTCAACATCGATTAGCTATTGTTCAGGATGTAGGAACGTTTTACTTTTTCATTCACACATTCATACGAAAATACGTTTGTTTTAATCGTTTTCTGCAGTATTTCCTAGAACGTGAGATATAGACATAAATGCATATATTAGATGATCAAATGCCGTTTGATACCGATCAACGTTATATTAAAAATGTCAACTGTACATGGTCCTAAGCGTTATGACTGATCATCCGCGGGTGAACGGAGGGGGGGGGGGGGGGGGTCGTTTATAATTCCGTGACCGACGTTAAATGATTTATGTAGTATGGGTGCTATATAGATCAGAGCAGTTTTTATCGAGAATGATAAAGAAAAACGCTGAAACTCTTGGCAGCTTCCTCGTAGCGTTGAGCGATGAGAGTGGAGCGAATTGATCCCAGTTATGTGATGTGGATCGATGCGATCCAGTTCCGGTTTGTATAATACTAATATACGCCCAAATCATGTGGATTATTGAGTTATGGCAAAGATTCATATCCACGGCGTGTGTCTTTAGTCCAGGGACGATAAACGAGTGGCCTGACGGAATAGGGAGACGCACCGGTATCACAAGAGATCCACTTCCGGTTGCAACTCGCCGATCAGCCACCAGGTGGCAGTATTGAAGCGTTGCAGAGTTGTGATGGCTCCCGCAGCATATGACAAGGCTCCGTGAGTGAAATATGAATACCATGACGAAAATATGAAATATGAACTTGAAACACGTCGTACGCCGTTATTGGCAGAATTCGCATGAACTTGAAACCCGTCGTACGACGTGAATGGCGCAGGATGTGTTAATGTACTAATCAGTTGTAAATGTATATAAATGGTTTGTTCATGATTAGTTCATTATTCACTAATGGGTTATAAATAATGTATAACTAATTTGTAAATGTTATACAAATATAGTTATACATTATTTAATAATAATTTATGAATGTATATAAATGGTTTGTTCATGATTAGTTTATTATCTACAAATACCTTGTGAATGTCTTATTATAAAGTGTCACCACATTATTATATGCAGGTATGTACAGACAGATGTGGATATATATATATATACAGTATATACAGCATTATTGTACATGCTATCATACAGAGTTACAGTATATGGGTTATATGCAGGTGTATATGTAGGTAGCAGTACTCAGGAAGAAGAGAATGATGAAGGAGCGAGTCAGGACAGCATTTTATAGGGATCCATTTAAATGTGTTAAAGGATTGATTGATTGATTGATTGATTGAAAAGTTTATTAACAGATTGCAGAATGGGTACAGTACAGTACAGCTCAATACATACAATTGTTAAGAGGATGCAGACCTGAGAAAGACTTTCGTCTTGTTTCCATCAGGGTCCCCCATTTTCAATTCATCATATGACACACACGACATACAGATAGACAGTACTGCTACATCTATACATTTATGACATACCAGATTTTCAAATACAGTACTGTTTGTGATACTAAAAAAATCCAGAAAAAGAATGTATATACATTTGACATAGAAACTGTGCATTGGGGGAGGTTGGGTAGGTGGGGTGGGGCTGTACATTGGAGGTGGGGGGGGGGGGAGGGGGGTTGGGTAGGGGGGGGACACACTGTACATTGGAATACTGACATACATTTGACATAGAAACTGTACATTGGAGGAGGTTGGGTAGGTGGGGTGGGGTTGGGTGGGGCTGTACATTGGAATACTGACAAAGCCATGCTTGGTCTTTATTGTACAACTGGGTTAGGACATTTGTAGGGGCCAGTTTTGAATTGTAGTCTCCCGTAGGTGTTCTTTGAGAGTGTTTTTGAAGGTGGGTAGTGATTCACATTCCTTTACAGCTTTGGGTAGGGCGTTCCACATTGTTGTGGCATAATTGCGAAACGTGTTTAGTCCCTTGTTTGAGCCGAATCTGGGTTTTACATGATTTGTGGAGCTCCCTCTGGTGTTGTGATCGTGGTATTCACTGACCTTTGGGAAGTATTTTGACATGTACATGGGTACCTTGGTCGTGTAGTGTATCTTGTAGACCAGGCCCATTGCAAGTTGCTGTACTCTGTCGTCTACTCTAAGCCATCCTAGGTTGGCAAAGTGTGCAGGGGTGAGGTGGGTTCTAGGAGTCAGGTCAAGCAGTAGTCTGACTAGTTTGTTTTGAGATGTTTGTAATTTGGTTTTTAGTGCCTTTGAGGTGCTTTGGTACTATGAGGTGCAAGCATAGTCGTAGTACCCTTGAATGAGTGCTCCTGCCAGAGTCTTCAGGGTATTCTTGTTTACCAGGGAGGAGATCCGGTACAAGAATCGAGTTCGTTGATTGACTTTTTTTATTACATTGGATGCCATTTTGTCACAGGAAAGATTAGCCTCTAGGATGGAACCCAGGTAGGTAATTTCGTCTTTCCTTGTGACAATATTGTCACCCACTGTAACTGAGAAGCCGTCGGTTTTGCTGAGTTTGTTATTTGAACCGAAGAGAATGGACTCTGTTTTGCCCATGTGTAATGATAGTTTGTTGTCGGCGAGCCATATGCAGATTTTGCCTAGTTCCGAGCTGAGGGTTTTTTCAACCTGTAACTTGTTCTTGTCAGAGACCAGCAGGGCTGAGTCGTCCGCAAACAGGAACAAGTTGCAGTCACAAGCTGACGACATGTCATTTGCATAAATTAGGAACAGTAGTGGTCCTAGTATGCTTCCTTGTGGAATGTTCAGCCAAGGAAAAGGAGGACAACTCAAAGCTTCAAAGCAAGAGGTAGAGGAGTATTTAAAAAAGACATACTCAGATACAGGAAAGAATATAGAAACAGGCCTTGCTCCAGACATACCATGGTTAGGAGATATAGAGTATACAATGTATATTTAGGCCACCAATGTGGAAGGGAGTGGAAGTTGTAGTAAGGCGTGCAAAAAAGGCTTCTTCAACCCCAGGGCCGAAAGGAGTTTATTGGGTTTACTGGGTTTATAAAAGTGCGCCTGATATACTCAGATTCTTGTGGAGGTTATTGAGAGTAGTATGGGATAAACAGATTATACCAATAGCTTAACCCTTAATAGGGGGAATCTTAACCCTTTCGCTACCACACTATAGAAGGTTAACCTTTCACTACCACACTACAGACGGTTAACCACATTTACATTTACATTTAGTCATTTAGCTGACGCTTTATCCAAAGCGACTTACAAGTTCTGTACGACAAGACAGCAAGAAGGGTAAAACTCTATCAGCTGAGTAACAATGTTCATCAAAGTGTTGCATGTTACAGTGTAGGTTCGTTTATTAGGACAAGTGCATGACAGTAAGGTTAGTTAGGGTTAGTTAGTTTTTTTTTTTTTTTTTTTTTGTCATTTCAGATAATGGTTGAAGAAGTGAGTCTTTAGTCGACGGCAAAAGATTGGACGGGATTCGGCTGTCCTAACTGGGATGGGTAGTTCATTCCACCATTGTGGGGCAAGGACTGAGAATAGGCGGCTTCTCTTTGATGACCCTCCGGGAGCTTGGATAGGAGTAGGTCTGAGGCGGCCAGAAGATGCAGAGCGTAGGGGTTTTGAGGGTGTGTAGTTAGAGACCATTGACCGGAGGTAGGCGGGAGCGGTTCCCTTTGCCGCACGGTATGCTAGGTCGAGGGCCTTGAAGCGGATACGTGCAGCAATGGGGAGCCAGTGCAGGTCCCTAAGAAGAAGTGGGGTGACATGGGCCGACTTCGGTAGGTTTGAGATCAGGCGGGCCGCTGCGTTTTGAATGAGTTGAAGAGGCTTGGTGGCAGTGGCCGGGAGGACAGCTAGCAGTGCGTTGCAGTAGTCGAGGCGGGAGATGACTGTTGATTGGACGAGGAGTTGGGTGGCTTCTTTTGTCAGGAAGGGGAGTATCCTTCTGACGTTGCTCAGGAGGAATCTGCAGGTTCTGGTTGTCGCTGCGATGTGAGCAGAGAAGTTCAACTGGTCGTCGAGGACAACACCAAGGTTCTTGGCGGTCGGGGACGCGGTCACAGCTGCATTCTCGACTGTGATGGAGAGGTCGGTCAGGGGGGAGGATTTGGCCGGCAGGTGGAGCAATTCTGTTTAGCTTAGGTTCAGTTTGAGGTGGTTGGTCGTCATCCAGGCGGAGATGTCGGACAGACAGGCCGAGATCCGGTCAGAGACGTGGATATCTGAGGGAGGGAAGGAGAGGAAGAGTTGAGTATCATCGGCATAACAATGATATGAGAAGCCATGAGACGTGATAATGTTATGTAACCACATAGTGCGGTAGTGAAAGGTTAACCTTCTATAGTGTGGTAGTGGAAGGGTTAACCCTTTTGTAGTATGTCAGTGAAAGGGTTCATTCCCAAGGAGAAAGAGTCCTCGGTTTTAAGCCAGTTTCGGACCATGTCCCTCCTGAATGTAGAAGGTAATATTTTCTTTAGTATAGTTGTACAGCGGCTAGCAAATTACTTAGAAAGTAATAATGCACTGTTTCCCTGCTAGCATTCACAGTGGCAGTGGAAGTAATTATTAGAGCCTCAAAGTGGGCGGTAGGTGGGGAGAGACGGAATTAGGGTTTACATGAAATAAATCTAATCCACAAATTCCAATCTGGCTTCAGAACATCCCACTCCACTAACACATGCCTTCTCTATTTGAACGACCACATCAAACAAGAGGAGGACGCGGGCCAATACTGCGCCATGGTCATGCTGGACCTCCAAAAGGCTTTCTACACTGTCAATCACTCCATTCTGATTGACAAGCTAAAAGCAATTGGTTTTGATTAGGGATGCTCGATATTGGCTTTTTTACCGATACCGATATACCGATATTGTCCAACTCTTAATTTCCGATACCGATATCACATTTTAATGCCGATATCGGCCGATAATATCGGTAGGCCCATAATATCGGACATCCCTAGTTTTGATAGTTCATCAGTGAGCTGGTTGCAATCCTACCTGGAGGGGAGAGAACAGATGGTGGAGGTAAACGGTACACTACCCCCCCCCCCCCCCCCTCCCAGTGAGCTGTGGTGTTCCACAAGGAAGCATACTAGGACCGTTACTGTTCCTAATTTATGCAAATGACAACTTGTTCCTGTTCGCAGACGACTCAGCCCTGCTGGTCTCTGACAGGGACAAGTTGCCAGTTGAAAAAGCCCTCAGCTCTGAACTCGGTAGAATCTGCACCTGGCTTGCTGATAACAAACTATCATTACACCTGGGTAAAACAGAGTCCATTCTCTTTGGATCAAATAACAAACGCAAGACCAACTCTGTTACAGTGGGCGACAATATTGTCACAAGGAAAGATGAAATTACATACCTGGGTTCCAATGTAATAAAAAACGTCAACCAACAAACAAGATTCTTGTACCAGATCTCCTCTCTGGTAAACAAGAATACCCTGAAGACTCTAAAAGGAGCACTCATTAAAGGGTACTACGACTATGTTTGCACCTCATGGTACCAAAGCACCTCAAAGGCACTAAAAACAAGATTACAAACATCACAAAACAAACTGGTCAGACTACTACTTGACCTTATTCCTAGAACCCACCTCACCCCTGCCCATTTTGACAACCTAGGATGGCTTAGAGTAAACGACAGAATACAGCAACTTGCAATGGGCCTGATCTACAAGATACACTACACCACTATGGTACCCATGTACTGTACATGTCGAAATACTTCCCAAAGGTCAGTAAATACCACAACCACAACACCAGAGGGAGTTCCACAAATCATGTTCAACCCAGATTCCGCTCAAACAAGGGACTAAATACGTTTAGCAATTATGCCACATCAATGTGGAATGCCCTACCCACAGCCGTAAAATAATGTGAATCCCTACCCACCTTCAAAACCGCTCTCAAAGAGCACCTACAATTAATTCAAAACTGGCCCCTGTAAATGTCCAAACCCCTTCCCACCCAACCCCCTCCAATGTAAAGTTTATTCCCCCTCAAATGTATATACTCTCTTTTAGAAACTCTGTCTCTTAAACAGTACTGTATATTTGTATATGTTGTATGTTATAAATGCCTGGATGTAACAGTACTGTTTATCTGTATGTCGTGTATGTCATAAATGTTATGATGAATTGAAAACGGGGGACCCTGATGTAAACAAGACAAAAGTCTTTCTCTGGTCTGCATCCCCTTAACAATTGTGTGTATTGAGCCGTACTGTATTGTACCCATTCTGTAATCTGTTAATACAGTTTTCAATCAATCAATCAATCAATCAATGGCTGACATGACTCTGGTGACCATGACAGTGACTTGTATAAAGAGGTTACTAGAGAAATTACATGATAATCTCAAAAGGGTTAGGATTAGGATTAAGCCTAGTAAATCGAGAAGTGTTTCATTGACCAGAGGGCAGTAATGGAGAGAAAGAGAAATTCCATCTATAAGGGTCAGTCATGCCAGTGAAATGAAGAAAGTTGTTGTAGAGGGGATTCGATTTGATTCGGTTAGATTAAAATGCATTGCCATTTTACAGCACAACAAAAGTACAAAGTAAACGAAAAGAGGTTTGGCATCCAACCAGAGTGCAAATGTAACAGTAAAGTGCAATCGTAATATACAATGTGTACATGTGATTAAACTGGATATAAAATGTTTATTAGTACTACTGAGTATAGTGCTAATCAGATGTATCGACAGAGTTGTAGTAAGTTGTTGTAGTTGTAATATGTAGGATAGAGAAGTTAGGGCTTCCAGGCAAGTTGAAGCAATGGTGTTTGCAGTTTGGTTTATTCCCTTTAAGAGCCTATATCAAAAGTGGAATGGCTTGAGAGGTTGGGTAACTCATATACTGTATTAGGAAATTGATATGAGTTCCTCTGTATAGTGTGGCATTGCATGGGAAAGACAGTGACTAGTCTAACAGCTCAGTTTATGTGTGCAAAGATCAGGGTTCGTACGGGTGCTGGAAATCCTTGAAAATGCTTGTATTTCAATGTGCTGTTTTCAAGGTTTTAAATGTGCGTGAATTGTGTATAAAGTGCTGGAAAGTTATTGAAATCGTAATTGCACTTTATACTTTAATAATAAATCGCTATCTGACTGAATAGTTTGGTTTTTAGACAAAGAAATAAAATAAGTCGGAGCGACTCGAGCGAGCCTATTTTGCATTCGCCTTTCACGCAAAATGAAATGTGGCTGGGCTCTACCCGTAGTGTTTTTACCTGTGCCATCTGAGAACAGCGCGCGCGTGTGTGTGTGTGGCCAAAATGCCGGGAGGCTGCCATTTTAATGAGCTCTGGCTCGAAGATATCAAATATAATTCATGGTTAAAAAGAGGAGAACATCCTCGAGTAGCCGTGTGCAAAATATGCAGAAAGGACTTGAAGATTTTTACCATGGGGGAGTCTGCACTTTCGAGTCACATGAAAGGTGAGCCAATGAGCATGGTTATTAACGTGTCGGCCTGGCTCGACACTACAAGTGCTCCACACCGGTCTCCGTAAATGTTCGTTATAAAAATACCACTTCAATAATCGAAATAGTCAAGTAACAGGCAGAATACACTATTGGAATTACAAACTCGTGTTTACCGGACTCTGTTTTCACTGCAGTGTTTTGAAATACGCAGCATGTAGCATAGCTTAACGTTAGGCGAATCAACGTTAGCTCATTTCCTTTCATGTATTTCAAAACACGAAAACTTGTTGTGTATTGAAATAGTATTTTATTTTTATAACGGAACATTTACGGAGACTGGTGTGGAACTGGTGTGGAGCAGTTGTAGTCTGGAACGCAGTAACGTACTGTATATGTGTATGTCATAAATGTTATGATGAATAGAAAATGGGGGACCCTGATGTAAACAAGACGAAAGTATTGCTCTGGGCCCTGTTTCTTGTACCTGGTTCAACTAAGTCGATCAAGATGTCATTATCCAGCTTCAGTTAACCCGATGTTTGAAGCCGGGATTTTCCTGTTCCTCGAAGGTGGATTCAGTCTCGTTAACTCAAGCCAGACTTGCGACCCAGGCTAAATCCGCTTCAGTTGAAAAGCCAGCACGTATCGATAGCAGAGAATCTGATTCTCTAGCGGCATTGATTGATTAATTGATTTAGAACTTTATTAACATATTGCAGTACGGCTCAATCGCCTCGCCGACAAGTTAAATGCGTTATCTATAGGCTAATTTCAAGTCCCTCATTACCTCAATCAATCAGATTATATTTCTTTAAACTTGCCTGCTGGATTGAATAATCAAATGAGATCTTGCTAGCGAAAATAATTAGTTAAACTGTTATACATAATAACGATACGGCTCCCTTACCCATTGATTGATGTATGGTCGATCTTTTACTTATCTTCTCTGTGGTCTAACGGGTTGTTCTTTTGACTTTCACGCAGACGACCGGGGTTCGAGACCCAGTCATCTCCTTCTTTTTGCAATATAGGAATAATTCAATTTGGTGCACGTTGAGAGCTATATAAAGAATGACATCCTCAATGCATGTAGATTTATAATATTTTAACTTAAAACTATGCTACCTTTGCGTATAATCATTAATATTATATTCCAAAAATTTATATTGGAAAGACGGGGTTTCAAACCCCAGTCGCCGGGTTGCCAGGATTGAGCACTACCGCTGAGCCACTGTGCCAGATGGGATAAATTCATTGTTTATACATTAATGAACGAGAGACCCGTGTTTAGAATATTCTTTGTTTTGAATGAAGTTATATCTCTTTATCCTCATTCATTAATGTGACGTCAACGGCTCATTCAATTTCTCAAATCCGTCAAACAGCGCATCTCATCAGACATCTTAATCCCAGTTACAATTAAAATAACCACATAATGTGTACATCGCACGAGCGAGCGCCACGGTATATATAACGTGCATTATTTAGGACAAAGTGAATTTAGTATCAGCATTTTGGGTCTATTTTACATTTCAAAAGCCCCCTCTGGAAGAATGGAGCACAAAAACGTAATTCAGAATGGTATAATGCAGATCGTAGACTGTGGGAATAATTTCAGGAAACGGGCTGTCACTTCTTTGCGGGGGCGTGGCGATGGTTCAGGCTAACTTGAACTTAAACTCTGCTTTCGACCAGGCTCAAACTTTTGGATCTGTTGTCATGGTGATTTGGAAAATCCAGGTACGGGGAACCGGAAAGTCCGGCTAACTCAGTTATCCAGTTAAAGTTATCCGGCTAACTCAGTTATCCAGGTACGAGGAACGGGGCCCTGGTCTGCATCCCCTTAACAATTGTGTGTATTGAGCCATAGTGTATTGTACCCATTCTGCAATCTGTTAATAACGTTTTCAATCAAACGTGACGAGCCAGGCCAATTTTAGCATGTTTATTTATGGAATATGCAATCTAACAGCTAACGTGAACTTTACAGTTAATTATCGATAATAATGTTAAGGTAGTTAGTTCATCCAGGCCATCATTAGGCTCTAAAATTCATAGGCAGTAGCCTATAAATGAAAATGAAATATAAATGTATAATATCATAATGATCCATTTATATTAGATGTCAACATTAAACAATAAACAAAAATTAAGTGCAACCAGTGAGATTAAATTAATAAAACACTTTGTTTTATTTATAACATGTTCCTTTTTATTTAGGGAAGAAGCATCAAATTCTGATGAAAGCACGACTAAATCCAGGTCCTGCATTAGTGGATTATTTCCAGCAGACAAGCAATGCATCAAGCAGCACAGCTACATCCACATCAACAAGCAGCAGTGTAGTGAGAGCCAGTACAGTGGAAGCAGCCAGTGGAGTAGCTTACAGTGGAGTTGCCCCTCTACCATCCACAGGCTCATCCAAGAACCAGTCAACCAGCAACACCACAGGCAGCATCATTTGTTACCTCTAATCCAACACTTCAAGCTGAAATATGCTGGGCAACTAAAGCTGTAACCAGCCACTATTCCTACCATTCATGTAATGACATGGGGGCCATGTTTCAAACAATGTTTCCTGACAGTTAGATAGCAAAGCAATTTACTTGTGGGGAGAATAAAGTGGCATACCTCACCACATTTGGGATAGCTCCTCATTTCTCTTCCCTGAGAAAGCCAAGAAAGAATCTGGATATGTACTTCTGTTTGATGAAAGTCTAAATCGGGATGAGATTCTGGGATGATAATCAAGTAAACTCAAGGTATCTGACGTCTTTTTTCATGGGCCATCACACCGCAAAACAAATGCATGAGAAGGTTGAGGCAGTGTGTTCGGATATCGGCTTCCAAAACCAGTGGCGGCTGGCCACTGGGGGCGCTCGGGCGCCGACCCCCCTGTTAGAGAGAGAAGAAAAAGATTTTTTTTAGTTTTTTGTGTTATAGCCCTATAAATAATATAAACATGTTTAAAATGAATAATATTTACTCATTTTAAGTATGTTTGTGTTTCCAATGCACAATATAACGTTAATATATAAAATAAAAAATAATCATTTCCCTGAACAGGAAGTGACTCACTGTCGCATAGCCGCATTTCTCCTAGCCGTATTTCTGAGATTTTGCCTTCTCTCTAATGGAGAAGTTCATCAAGCCCAGTGTCATGAAGGACGCAACTACCTGAGTGAATCTTCTCCAAGTTGACTATGCTGACCCAGTCAACCACATGGATGTCACCAAACTGAGTGTGGGATTTGTCACAGAGCGAGCTCTGCAGGAGCACACGAAGAATAACTCAAATGCTGAGCGGCTGAGGCTAGAGTTCAGGCAGAACTGCAAGGTGTTTTTGCTGAAGATGGTCTCCAAGCTTTTTGAAAAGGCTCCACTCAACTATCCTCTTGTTAGAAGCATCTCTGTCCTGGATCCTAGGGAGCTCATCAAGAGCAAAGAGAGAAGCACCCGGAAACTCACCACTTGTCTGTGGCTCCTTGTTGAAACTGGCCGCATTGAAGAGAAATCCTGTGATGAGATTCTGAGGGAGTTTGGTCACTTCTATGACTACAGCTTGATGTCAGTGTCAGATCCCTTTAGGAACTTCAACCCAGAAAGTGGAAGGTTGGATGAATTCTATCATGAATGTGTATCCAACAAAGCAGAGTGGCGCCATCTATGGGGAGTAATAAAACTCCCCCTGATCCTTTCACACGGTCAAGCCTCTGTCGAGAGAGGGTTTTCGGTCAACAAAGAAGTGATGGTGGAGAACCTCAAAGAGCATTCATTGATTGCCCAGCGGGTTATTCATGACCATGTGCAGAGTGTTGGAGGGCTGCTCAACATAGCCTACACAAAGGAGCTACTCCTCTCTGCAGCTGCTGCCAGGCAGAAGTATCACATGTATGTTGATGACCAAAAACGTCTAAAGCAAGATAAGCAGAAGGCACAGAAGAGGAAAGGACTAATGGAGGAGATAACCGAGATAAAGGCCAAACAAAAGAGAATGGAGGAGGATATAAGGGTCCTCCTGAAGTCTGCTGATGCAAATGCAGAAAAAGCTGAGTCTATAGGGAAATTGAGCTTCATCTCAAAGTCCAATGGCCTTTGAAGAGCTGCAAAAGAAAAATAAATAAGTCTAGAGACTGTGGAGAAACAGCTAACCGACAAACTCAAGGAACTGAAGGACACTCCCTAATAGGCCCTGCCCTATTTGGCCTAACTAGGCCAATTATATTTTTTGCACTATTTTGTGTTCGATGCAGTTTTTTCTCAAGGAGATATGTTTTGCTTTTAAAGTGTTTGATTTGTTAAGTGTAGCATCCCTGGGAGAGTGATGGATGGACTCCTTTACTGGTGTTTCATGAATGTTTATTTCAATTCACAACGTAAGAGCTGAAGTGAAATGACAGAGAAAGACAAAGAAAAGATACTCAGATATATATATACATTATATACATTAGTGCCACATTCACATTGTTCAATAAGCTAACATAACACTTGACACAAATGGCTTCCAATAACAGTGACATAGCCAATACATTAAATGAATACAAATATAAAGTAAACAGCCCATATCAATAAATAGGACAAATAGACATCCCAGTACCTTGTCCTCTCTCTCTCCAACAGGGGCTTAACCATAACCCACATGAAAGTCTTCTTTTCCAGATCTACAATCAAACAAAAACTCTTAAAATGCTGGTACTCTGGACCTTATTAAATGTGTAGACAAGCTAACAATTTGCAATGACCAAGTTAGCTAGAAAACAACGTATTTTCACAGTAGCAGGAATAACTTTAAGTTGTCAAAACACAAACAAAAGTGAATTCAAACCAACATTAAAACCATAGAAAGTGCACAGCAGTTACCTTGTAGACCATTTCCATATAACAAAAGAATAAAGAAGATATTCACGGAGAACTTTCTTTCCTTGTAGCCATATGTCTAACGTTCATTTGGACCATCAAGCTGCGCTCATGCTCGCGGTATCTGCTTCCGGTTAGCTACTTCCGGTTTGGCGGTGCTTCAAAATAAAGGTTCCCTATCACACACAAACTGAATGACGCTACCTGGAGGGTCGTTTACACTCCCACCAATCAGGAGTGGTTTATATTACACTGTAAATCCGACTGATTCCATAATAAGGAATAACCTAGTTGGCCTGTAACCCCAGGTAGGGAGGCTTAGGGGGTGCTACCACTTGCCCAAAGTGGACCCCCAGACCAGTGGATGGAAGGAGTCATCTTACTTCTCCATTCTAGTTCATTACGGACTAGCCACTGCCGCTAATTCTATATGATCTCTGATTATTCGAGAGGTTAGTGAGTTAGATTTATTCTTGTGGACGCGTCTCTGAATGCGTGCGATAGCTTGAGTAGCGAGTGACCAAGAAGAAAACGTAGACAAGTGATCAACTATAGTGCTTTGCTCCTTGGTCATTGTGCTAAGTGCAAAGCACTTCTGACTTCCCTCATGTATCCCAAGACTACTTTCGAATCAGTCTAGAAGAACTCCTCAGCACCAGGAGAGCCAAATTCCTCTTTGAGCAGGACCGCAGGGAGTCTACTGTTGACAGGATGCCGCGGCGTGTAGTAGGCTGTTCTTTAAGGTTGACGTTGAGACAGAAGTTGTCAGACTCTGTGTCCCATTGAATCCCGAGAGCTCTTTCAAGTGGCAGCTCATCAAAGGTGAGGCGCATGCACTTTACGTTGGTTGCTCGTTCAGAGAGCAGGATACTCTTGAGGACATCTCTGTTGTTTGACACAAACTTATGTAGACGGAGGCCACCTGTGGCACAGAGTTTGCGTGCTTCTTTGGCTAACTGAATTGCACTCTGTGTTTTCAACACTTGTGACCCCGTCGTCCACGTAAAAGTCTCTCATGACGAATCGTGATCCGTGCGGGTAGGTGTGTGCCTTCTCCTTAGCTAAGTGCTTTAGTTCGTAGTTGGCACACCCTGGCGAGGAGGCCGCACCGAACAGATGCACCTTCATGCGGAACTCCCTCGGCGGTGAGTTCAAGTCTCCTTGCTTCCACCAGAGAAAGCGCAAGTAGTCTTGATCAGCTTCCTGAACGTGAAATTTTTCAACGTCGCACATCAGAGCAACTGGGTGCTGGCGAAAGCGGATGAGCACTCCACTCAAGTTGTTCAACATGTCGGGCCCAGAAAGGAGGTGGTCATTGAGGCTTGTTCCTTTGTAACTTGCTGAGCAGTCAAACACAATGTGAAGTTTGTCGGGTTTCTTTGCGTGAACGACGCTGTGATGGGGAATGTACCACCTTTCGCCTTCTCTCCCACCATCTTCGACTGGTTCTGCGCCCCCCTTTCCAATAACCTCTTCCATGAACTTGACGTATTTCTTCTTGTACCCTTCGTTGCGCTGCAGTTTCCTTTTAAGGTGATTCAGGGCTGAGTTCTTATTGTTGGGGAGTCTGTTTTTGAAGGGCAGGGGCATTTCGTAATGGCCTTGTTTGGTTTTCCGTATTCCTTCATCCATCCCTTTCAGAAACATGATGTCATCTTGAGACACTGGTTTTCCGTCTTCACTGCCGTCCTTAAAGTCTGACTCTAGAATGCGGATAACATCGGCCGGTGTGGCCGGGGGTAGCTCTTTAACTGTGGTTCTGTGGCACATGCGACTGGTGCTCAACGAATCCTGGCTTTGAGCTGAGGGCCCCACGATACTCCACCCTAGATCTGTCCGTACAGCGTATGGTTCCTCATCTGCTCCGAGGATGACTTGCCTTGGAGCCATGGCTCTCGAGCAATTATAACCTATGAGAAGACCCACTTCGCAGTCTTTTAGTGTTTGAATTTCGTCTGCTATTCCTGCTAGATGACTCCATTTCTTAGCCGTCTTACAAGTGGGGATGTGTGCGCGGTTTACGGGTATGCAGTCCTTAGTGTAGGCCACTGGAAGATCGACTTGAGTGGCAGAGCTATATCCTCTTACACGAAGGCCGCAGACTCTCTCACTTGTGAGAATTGTGTCCTTTCCGCTCATGGTTGTCAGCTTCAGTTTAACTGGATGCTTGTCTGCATTAAGACCGTCACTCACCTCTTGGTCGATAAATGTAGTATCGCTTTGAGTGTCGAGAAGAGCGTAGACAAGTCTCTCCATAGTTGGGTTACTTTTGGAGGAAACCCATACTGGTAGAATCATTGATGTGCTGGATGAGCCTCCAACTGCTACACTGAGGGATCTTGCCTCAGGGTCTTGATCTGATTCTGCATCAGGTGCAGGCCTTTCTTCTCTTTGATAGTTGTTATCATGGAGGGCTGTAGGATGTTTTCTCTTGCAGGTGTCACAGGAGTGACGATGGCGACAGTCTTTCGCATTGTGTCCTGGCTTTAGACATCCATAGCATAGTCTCTTCTCCTTTATGAAGTTGCGTCGCTCATCCAGTGACATCTCTGTGAATCTTTCACATGCATGGAGCTGGTGTCCGTCATCTTCACACTGAATGCATGGAGCCATAGTCCTAAACTTCCGGTTCTCATTGTCAGTGTCTGCTTGAGTGGCAAGAACGCTGGCGTTGTTTCTCTTAGAGTCTCTGACATTTCCTTTATCGGCACTAGTGGCTGATGAGTGTAGAGCTTGGAAAGACGTGATTGGATTGCAGGCAATCTCCGCTTCAGTTGACATGAATTTTGTGAAGTCCTCGAAAGTTGGAAATTCTTGACGTTCATTCAAGCGTTTTGTGACATGAATTTTGTGAAGTCCTCGAAAGTTGGAAATTCTTGACGTTCATTCAAGCGTTTTGTGACTTGACGGTTCCACTGAGCGGCTGCCCAGTCTGGCAGTTTGTAAATAAGCTTTCGGTTCTCCTCACAGTCGGTGAGTATGTCAAGACCCTTGACATGAGGAATGGCATCCCGACAGGCATTGAGAAAATCAGAGAAACTCCTGAGTCCCTCTGCATCCTTAGGCTGAATCCTCGGCCAGTTGGATAGCTTCTCTCTGAATGATCTCTGAATGGCAAATGGCTGGCCAAAGCGATGATTCAGCTTATCCCAGGCGTCTTTGTAGGCTTCCTTGTCGTTACGATAGAACGTGCCATCTAGAGCCTGGCGTGCTGGGCCACCAACATACTTCTTCAAGTAGTCGAGTTTTTCAGCTGGGGTTATTGCTCTTTGGTCGATGAGTGAGGTAAACGTTGTCTTCCATTCGATGAACTGTATAGGATCACCATTGAAAACAAATGGCTCTGGTGCAGGAAGCCTACTCAAGGCTATGCTGTCATGGAAGACCTGTGCGAGAGCAGTGATGTCAGAATGAGATGTTGGTGCAGCATGAGATGGAAAGAGTGTGGCAGCAGGTGCGTTCCTCATCTCTGCATTGCTTTCATTGATGTGTTCGGCAGCTTCATGTCTGATCTGATCGTCGTAGACCTTTAGTTTGGCTTGGGCTGCGAACACTTCCTTCTTGGCCTGCAGTCGCTCTAACTCACGCTTTTGTACCTCCAGAGCCTTTCGTTGTTGTTCCTCTAGTTCGCGTATAACTTCCCTTTGTTTTTCCTCTACTTGCATCATCTGATAGGTGGCTTCCTTTTCGGCTAGTTCAGCCGCTGCCTCCACACGCTTCGTTGTTATTATAGACGAGCTTTGTGCAGACCCGCTGTTCTGAGTTAATGCAGAGACGTCAGAGGCAGCTCCATAGACCGACCTTGCGTAGTCATGGCGACGCAGTTCATGAAGTCGGCTCCTTTCCCGTTGGACATTGAAATCGTCTTCTGTACCTATGGTTCTATCATGAGCGATGTTGACTAATTCCCTGGTTACTGTCTCGCACGTATCCACTCGTCGTCTTATGTCATTGGGGGGCGCGGCGAGACTTCTGATTTCGACATACATCATACAAACGTCCGTCTTAGACATATTTAGTTTGTCGATGAGAGTCCAGAGCTCCTCCTCTGACATGTATGTCTTCATCTCGTGTCTTGCCTTGCAAATGTCGCGCTTCCATTTTTCATACAGGTACAGCAGTCTTTTCTCCCTTTTGCATGCTTCTTCCTCTTGGTGCGCACGCATCCTTTCTGTTGGGCGCGGTGTACGGTGGGAGCGTCGGAGACCTTCAGTTAGGTCATCCTCTTCCTCAGGGATATCAGTGGGACCTTTTTCCTCTTCACTAGCTTCCTTCTGTCGGTTTTCAGACTCTTCCAACCCCAGGCCTACCTCTGTATGATGCTCTTCTCCTAAGCCTTTGACCTCATCTGGGGAGCTAGTTTCCTTATATAACCCTCCTTTCCCTTCTAAGGATGCCATGATGAGCAAATTATTGCACCTTTCAACGTTAGAATAAAGTGAATGTGGTTGCGCCTTCATACAGAGCAGCATAGACATGGACAGAGAAATAGCACAGCATACACTTTGAATGGTAAATTAGGGCAAATAACCAGCATTGAATGTGTTATCTATGGGCATTTACATCAGTGTTCATGCCAAAGCAATGACTAGAATACACACAATAACAAAGGAAGCTCTACATGAAGTGTGCATTTTTAAAACAAAAAAGTAATTAATTATCAGGTCTATAGTAAGGTAATGAAACGGGTCCTTCTCTTAACAACTCAAGTGAGGGTGAAGTTCAGTCCGGGAGACGAATATCCGATGTTCCACTTCACCATAGAGTAAGCTCTTACTGTAGCATCCCTGGGAGAGTGATGGATGGACTCCTTTACTGGTGTTTCATGAATGTTTATTTCAATTCACAACGTAAGAGCTGAAGTGAAATGACAGAGAAAGACAAAGAAAAGATACTCAGATATATATACATTATATACATTAGTGCCACATTCACATTGTTCAATAAGCTAACATAACACTTGACACAAATGGCTTCCAATAACAGTGACATAGCCAATACATTAAATGAATACAAATATAAAGTAAACAGCCCATATCAATAAATAGGACAAATAGACATCCCAGTACCTTGTCCTCTCTCTCTCCAACAGGGGCTTAACCATAACCCACATGAAAGTCTTCTTTTCCAGATCTACAATCAAACAAAAACTCTTAAAATGCTGGTACTCTGGACCTTATTAAATGTGTAGACAAGCTAACAATTTGCAATGACCAAGTTAGCTAGAAAACAACGTATTTTCACAGTAGCAGGAATAACTTTAAGTTGTCAAAACACAAACAAAAGTGAATTCAAACCAACATTAAAACCATAGAAAGTGCACAGCAGTTACCTTGTAGACCATTTCCATATAACAAAAGAATAAAGAAGATATTCACGGAGAACTTTCTTTCCTTGTAGCCGTATGTCTAACGTTCATTTGGACCATCAAGCTGCGCTCATGCTCGCGGTATCTGCTTCCGGTTAGCTACTTCCGGTTTGGCGGTGCTTCAAAATAAAGGTTCCCTATCACACACAAACTGAATGACGCTACCTGGAGGGTCGTTTACATTAAGGCTCAATGAGCTGATTGACTGCCTACCTCAAAGACTTCTTATTTTGCACATTTTGAGTAAATATTTAATTTACCACAGCCTGTTTGCACTATTTTGTGTTGTTCGATGCAGTTTTTTCTCAAGGAGATATGTTTTGCTTTTAAAGTGTTTGATTTTGTATACATTTTGTATACATTACATACATGCATACATACATAAGGCTCCAGGAGGGCCCTCATTTATCAATTTTTCTTCAAAGTATTCTATTTTCATACGTAAGCACAGAATTTAGAATGTGTGCACGCACAAAAAAAACAGGATTTATCAACCTTGCGTACACAGGTCCTACGCTCCTCCGTGTTGATAAATACCTCTTTGTTCTACCGTCAATGCTCGTGCATGATTATCCATATATGGTCATGAAACAGCCCCCATGGGATGTGAAATAATGGACTGACCCAAGCGGAACGCTGAGAAACTTCACGGGAGATTGTTCACTGAGGCGCTGTCTGTCGAACCAAGAAGACACAACCGGTGTTATGGGATAAATAAAAGGCTGACTTGTACACGGTGATGTCAGATATCAACGGCTCCCTAAGACCATTGCTGCAATTCTGCCTGGACAGCTCAATACATACAATTGTTAAGGGGATGCAGACCAGAGAAAGACTTTTGTCTTGTTTACATCAGGGTCCCCCATTTTCAATTCATCATGTGTGTGTGTCATTATAACCGTGCTGTAATATGAATGCCTTTATTAGTTGTGTTCGATTGGCTATAATATGATTTTTAGAGGCATCTATTTTGAATGAATGAATGAAAACTTTATTTAACAGATTGCAGAATGGGTACAATACAGTACGGCTCAATACACACAATTGTTAAGGGGATGCAGACCAGAGAAAGACGTTTGTCTTGTTTACATCAGGGTCCCCCCCTGTTGTTGTCGGTATTAGCCTAATACCGACAACAAAATAGATGCCTCTAAAAATCATATACTATTAGGTAGCATATATGAATTACATATAATAGCAGCCATAGCCTACATTATGCAACAGTAACTTGCGCATACCAGTGTATGCGACGGACCAGTGTATACCTTATATCATATCATATTCATATAATAGTTTACTCTATCAGCATACCAGCATGTAATACGTTCTGAGTGTGTATATACCTTAACTCCTTATTATTTTGCGCATAGATTGCAGAAATACGGGAACGTTTTGATTTATATTAAAAGGCTTTGACATTGTAAAACTAAATACGTGGAATTCTGTAAGCATAATACAAGTCATATCACCCACACGATATATGCTCTGTGTCCAGAGCATGTATGCTTTTCATTCATTTAAGACACATTATTGCAAGGGTTTTGTAATACACATACACCCTGCATTGCAATGCGTTTTTTATTCTTTCTTATACAGTAGGAAGGGGGAAGAACACTATATCGTGGGTGTTCATATGACTTGTATTCTGCTTACAGCTTCGAAATTCCACTTGTTTCGTTTAACGTAAAGCCTTTTAAATATAATCAAAACGTTCCCGTGTTTCTGCGGTCTGTGCGCAAAATAATAACGAGTTGAGCTACATGGAGCGCAGTCAGTCAGTACACCCCGTATATTCCGATAACGCTATATAAACCATGCTGCATTCATTCGGAGATAAAGACCTATTATTCCAAATGCTATTTATAGGGTTTTGACCATAATTACACTACTGTTGCTATTTTACAATGAACTATAATGAATTACGGTTCATACAGAAGTTTGCCAGTGTTGAAACTAATGCACAGAAGCTTATTTACTTGTTGTAATAATATATTCTACCAACGGGTGCCAGCTACGCATGCTCTGGGCTGTGCGTAGACATACGCACAAAGTCAAGTTCACGTTCAAATTGATAAATCCCACACTTTGCTTAGAAATGGTTGTACGCACGGGTTAAGCACATATCTGTGCGTACGCAACATTGATGAATGAGGGCCAGAGCTGATTGACTGCCTACCTTAAAGTCTGTTCTCTTATTTTGCAAATTTTCATTAAATATTTGATTGAAATTGAAGTTTTATCTGGTGATTATTTGAGTGATTGTTTACCTACAGGAATGAACTAACTACCTTAACATTATTATCCATGTAATTTACTGTAAAGTTCACGTTAGCTGTTAGATTGCATATTCCATAAATTAACATGCTAAAATTGGCCTGGCTCGTCACGTTTGATTGATTGATTGAAAACTTTATTAACAGATTGCAGAATGGGTACAATACAGTACGGCTCAATACACACAATTGTTAAGGTGATGCATACCAGAGCAATACTTTCGTCTTGTTTACATCAGGGTCCCCCATGTTCAATTCATAATGAATTGTAAGTAAGGGTGCAACTTGCTCTGTGCAATCCAGTCTTTGTGGATCTAGCATACTGTAGATACAGGGAGAGCAGGGGGATGAATGTGAATGAAAGGGGGACATTGGACAATTTCCAAGGCAGAGCAAGGGGGATAATGGGCAGATGTCCTGGATCATGACAGAGACCTGACCTGGTGTTATGGTCTGAGAGTCAGTGGATATTTTATTTTATTGAATTGATGCTGCCCTGGGAGGATTCAGTGGAGGAGGCTTATGAAAGGAAAAAGCTTCGATATGCAGATTTGGCAGCTGGAACTGGACAGCGAGGATGGAAGACTAGGGTTTGTCCAGTAGAAGTAGGATGTAGAGGATTTATAGCATGATCTACTTTATTATCGGGAGAGTTGGGGATTCGTGGGTGGAGTTTGTGAAAGGCAGTGAATGAGTTGTCCGGAGAAACACTGAAAGGAAGGTCAGTGGATTTGGTTGAGGATAAATGTCAGCTGGGGGCCAAAGTAAAAAAAAACAGTAAGAGTATTCCTTTTCTTCTCTGTTGTTGCTGTTTTGTGTGATATTGTTCTCAGGAATATTTTTTTTTTCTTCTCGACACAAGGATAGGATAACACAAGGATGTTCTGCATGTGGGCATCATGGACCGTAAGATGGTGGCGGGTGGTTCTGGGACGCTGGAGATAAGATAAGATATTCCTTTATTGATCCTCTTGTGGAAATTCAGGCATCATAGGTGCATGGGGGAGGGGGGAGGGGAGGTACAGGTAGTAGAAGACATGGTACAGGTCACATAATTATAGTAACGGAACGTAGACCAATCGCAGCCACTCTTATTGTCTGGGACCAAATACGGCCACGCCCCATTCCCAGTAAAAAGTGGGAATCTCTAGAATGGCTTTTCGGTGTTTACGGAAGTGCCTCTCAAGGTGGCGCTACACAACACTTTCTGTTGTCAGTAGATGGCAGCATTGGTTTAAAATTAAAAGGTGAAAATGTTGAAAACTACAACAATACATTTCCCAAGAGCGTTAGCACAGGTCACAGGTCACTGGGACAAGTCTATTCTTTGACTCAATCTGAACAGCGGTAAACTATTAATGCGACGTCAGTACAGTGACCGCGAATGGTAAACTAATTATCTTAACAAAAGTGCATCATTAGCATTATGTTTGTTGTCTAAAACGGGAACATAATGGTACAATTTAAGATTTGAATGTTATCCGCATATAAAGGACAAACAAAACATCGTTAATTTGTAAGAAACCCCAATGAAAACGGTGCAGGGTAAGTAATATTCGCTATTGTTATGAAAATGCGATAGAATCCTATAAAAATGTGGACGCACTTGGTCACTGTGACGTTACAGTGGAGAAGTAAAAAATTTAAATAGAATAAAAAGGCAGTGTAAACAATATAACAATTAAACAATATAATTAACTCTGGACATGCGCATATGGGCAACAAGGTGCGAGATGAGGGTATGTATGTCCTCTCAGTTATATTTGCCCTACAATAAATAGAGTTACAATATATAGCTAAAATGCTAAATATAGGCAATATATAATCTAATAATCCAATAATCTAAATATAATCTAATATATAATCTAAAAATGCTAAATGCTAAACAACTAAATGCTAAATGTATGCTCTGAAGAAGTATACAGTTACAGTATTCACATAAGGTGCGGTATGCATAAGGTAAGTATACAGTATATTGTCCTTTTAGGTGGGAGTCAGCTACTAGGTTCCTAGTAGTTGGATGTCTGGCAGAAGTCCCTACCCACTGTTGTGGAGCCTGATGGCCACTGGTATGAAGGACTGGCCGAGGCGGTTAGTTGAGTGTCGAGGGGGTATGAGTCTGTGACTGAACATGCTTCTCATCTTGACTAGCTCATCATAGAGGGGGTGGGAGGGATTCTCCAGGGTAGCAGCCAGCTTCCTTCTCATCCCCCTCTCTGCCACCTTCCCATGGTGCTGTGGGCCTAAGTTGACAAAACAGCAGCGAAGGGAGGTGCCCACTTGATAACTGGTGATACGCTGCCCCTCACTGCCTATCTATCTACACGTTAGATTGTGGTGGCCATTAGGGGCCATATGGTAGTGTATGTACAGTAGTCTCCGGTTCCTAATGCATCTTTTAGTGTAGAAACATGAATGGTGCCACCAGTCATTTGCAATTGAAACGACTGTCCCAACGTAATTAGCATACGTACAGTATAGCTGGTTAAGGACCGGGGTGAGCGCTGTCCTTTGAAGCGCATCTGTATTGTCAATACCTGGAGCTACCATCAAAGGGTCTGTTGAAGTTACCAATGCTGTCTGGGGGCTGTTATGGGGCACGTAATACATTCATAGTGTGTAGTTCCATAGTATAAATATCCAGAGGGATGTTAGACTTTCTTCTGGCCTTGGGGATTGGGTTTCTTCATTGAGCGCTTATCCTTAAAATTAGGGCACATGTTTTTTTGTGTTTTATATTATAAATTCCCAGAGAGAGAGAGAGAGAGAGAGAGAGAGAGAGAGAGAGAGAGAGAGAGAGAGAGAGAGAGAGAGAGAGAGAGAGAGAGAGGGAGGGAGGGAGGGAGGGAGAGAGGAGAAGAGAAGAGAATGGTTGAAAAGAGCTAGAGTAGATGAGAATGAAAGAAAGAGAACAAGTCCAGGCAGTCCATGACAGAAAGAGACAAATTAAGTGAAAAGGAGACAGGGACGAACGGCAGAGAATTGAATTGAAGAGAGAGCGGGGAGAGGTTCTCTCTGTTATTTTCTTTATCTCTCTTTGACCTCCATCAATCCTAATTCTTTTTTCTTTGACCTGTGTGAGATCATGAAAGGTAGAGAAAGGAGAGAGTGAGAGGATGGGCAGATAGAGATGGGGGGGGGGGGGGGGGGTAGAGAGAGATGGAGGTAGAGCAAGAGAAAATAGAGGGAGAGAGAGAGGTAGATTGGATGAGGCCAATTTCATAAGTCACTTCTCAGCAGAGGAGAGCATAGAGAGGAGTGGACAGGTGTGTGCCTGTGTGTGTGTGTGTGCACGTGTGTGTGAGCATGTGATTGTGTGCGTGTTAGGGTGTTCTCTGTATTGTCTAATGGAGTGTGTTTGGCTTGTGTTAGGGTGTTCTATTACCTGGTGCCCCTCCCCTATCCATCAGGAGTTCATGAGATCGCTGTGACCCCCCCCCCCCTTTTTTTTCTTTCCACCATGGCTTGGTGCTCTTCTTGGTTAAGGGCAGTCACTGGCACAATGGCCTGGTGTATCACAGATGCTTTGCTCCCTATGGCCTGGTGCTCTGTCCCCTATGGCTTGGTGCTCTGTCCCCTATGGCCTGTTGCTCTGTCCCCTACGGCCTGGTACTCTGTCCCCTATGACCTGGTGCTCTGTCCCCTATGACCTGGTGCTCTGTCCCCTATGACCTGGTGCACACTAAAAACAGATTGGTCAAATTTGACCCAATTTGGGTTATTTTTGACCTAATTCACTGGTCAAAAAGGGCCCGACCAGTGTGTGGGTTAATTTGACCCATTATTATTGGTTATTTAATTTGACCCATAACTTGGGTCAAATAAACAAATACTTTTAAGTATTTTAAGTATTAAGTATTAAGTAATTAAGTACATTTTAAGGGTCAAAATAACCCAACCTCCAAGTTGATTTGACCCCATATTGGGTTATACCAACGACCCATTTTAAGGGTCAAAATAACCCAACTTCCAAGTTGATTTGACCCCATATTGGGTTATACCAACGACCCATTTTAAGGGTCAAAATAACCCAACTTCTAAGTTGATTTGACCCCATATTGGGTTATACAAACGACCCATTTTAAGGGTCAAAATAACCCAACCTCCTAGTTGATTTGACCCGTATTGGGTTATACAAACGACCCATTTTAAGGGTCAAAATAGTTGCTTTGACTGAATCTTGGGTTACATCAAAAGGGTCAAATAGACCCTATTCACAGCAGCCATCTTGTGAGCCAGATTGACAACGATTGACCAACAGATGGACAGAGCAACATGATTAGTTACACATGTGTCAGTCTGGTTCACAGGATGTAGGTTTACCCTGCTGTGTCAAGATGGCTGCTGTGAAAAGGGCCTATTAACACAACTGCTATAGTTAGTACACTACATTAGGTTGGCACAGATGCTTGATTGAAAGGTATAACAGTCTAAATGTGCTGAAATCAATGAAAAGAACAGACCAAGGCGTAGAATACATTTAACTTCAAAATGTATTACACTTGTTGCATATACATGTCACGGCGTGTGGACATCAAAAAGTGCTTTCATGTCAAACTGATTTCCTGTTTAAATAATAAATAATACATATCGGTATATGGTTTTGTACTGCTTTACTGCCCTGTTGGAACACTCCCCCAGATATTGATAGATCAAAACACATATATACTAAGGCTGTCAAAGTTAACGCGGTATTAACACGTTATCGCCCGATTCTATTAATGCCACTATTTTTTTTAACTCACGATTAACTTTTAAGATTTTTTTTTACTAGACTATACTCAGGTGTATTATTGATGCTCTCATTGATACTATGTTTGTTTCTGAAGTGTGTGTGTGTGTGTGTGTGTGTGTGTGTGTGTGAGAGATATAGAGAGAGAGAGGGGAGTGAGAGAGAAGGGAAGAACAAGAGAGAAAGAGAGCTAGGAGAGTGTGTGTGAGAGAGAGGGGGGTGTGTGCGATTACTCAGCCCTTGTGTGGGTGAATGTAACAAGTTCCTAACATTTTCTTTCCCCTATTATTTCATGTACACTTTATTCATTGTTTTAATGAATTTTCTTTCTTTTAAGTTATTTTGTGCATCACTCTGTTTTGAATTTGATGCAAATTTGCAATGCATGAGGGTCATCCTTTTGTGTTAAATGACTGCATAAGGAAAGCATTTGTTGACTCGCATGTTGATAAGAGAGTATTAAAACTTGGAACTTGAAAAAGATCCGTTTAAGGTAGAAAAAATTTGATTAATTTGTGATTAATCGCGAGTTAACTATGGACAATCATGCGATTAATCCTGTTAAATATTTTAATCGATTGACAGCACTAATATATACATATAGAAATACGGGGCTTAGCATCTACCCATCTCCCTCCTCCTCCATCTCATCCCCCACCTTCCCTCCTCCTACTTCACCTCCTCACTACGCCACCTCCTCTCCTTATACTCCTCCTCCTCCTCTCCTCCACCTTCCCTCCTGCTACTTCACTTATTCCACCTCCTCCTCATTTGTAAGTTTTGCGTTACGTACGGCTGTCCTTAAGAATGCTACATGCTTGGACTCTGGTCCCTCAATATTATATATAACGTGCTGGAGAAACTCCCATGCATGAACACACTGCCTGGGGTACTTTATGTCAAATACATAAAATGCTTTAAAACACGTATCAACTGCCCCGAGCATTGTGCTTTTAGGGTGTGCCCGACCTGCATAGATCACGAATGCCTGAGCACAAGATGTGTGTGGTTCTCCCAGCACCAAAACCGAGGGAGAGGGTCTTGCCTGCTGGAGGTACTCCACCATATTTGTCCCAACCTAAAACAAGCACATAAGCAAAGAAAGAATGTTAAATACAGGTGAATCTTGGGTTGACAGCAAATAATAAGCAAGATAACAGGTTTATACCAACTATATAAGGGAGCTAAATTAAATCAAGTTTTTTTTCTCATGCCAATGGAACGTGCAATGACATTTTGGAGTGCTTTTGGAGTGGTTTTAACTCGTCTTTGTAAATGAGGGAAACCTCAATGCCTTTTCGAGTTTAAATAGAGGTTATGGGGGCCTGGGGGACTTTGGTTGTCAGATCTTGGCTTGGTGGTAGGCTCTCTGAAGCAGCAGTTAGGCTCTCTGAAGCAGATAGGCTCTCTGAAGCAGCAGTTAGGCTCTCTGAAGCAGCAGATAGGCTCTCTGAAGCAGCAGATAGGCTCTCTGAAGCAGCAGATAGGCTCTCTGAAGCAGCAGTTAGGCTCTCTGAAGCAGATAGGCTCTCTGAAGCAGCAGTTAGGCTCTCTGAAGCAGCAGTTAGGCTCTCTGAAGCAGATAGGCTCTCTGAAGCAGCAGATAGGCTCTCTGAAGCAGCAGATAGGCTCTCTGAAGCAGCAGTTAGGCTCTCTGAAGCAGCAGATAGGCTCTCTGAAGCAGCAGATAGGCTCTCTGAAGCAGCAGATAGGCTCTCTGAAGCAGATAGGCTCTCTGAAGCAGCAGATAGGCTCTCTGAAGCAGCAGGTAGGCTCTCTGAAGCAGCAGATAGGCTCTCTACAGCAGATAGGCTCTCTGAAGCAGCAGATAGGCTCTCTGAAGCAGCAGATAGGCTCTCTGAAGCAGCAGATAGGCTCTCTGAAGCAGCAGATAGGCTGTCTGAGGCAGCAGATAGGCTCTCTGAAGCAGCAAATAGGCTCTCTGAAGCAGCAGTTAGGCTCTCTGAAGCAGCAGTTAGGCTCTCTGAAGCAGCAGATAGGCTCTCTGAAGCAGATAGGCTCTCTGAAGCAGCAGATAGGCTCTCTGAAGCAGATAGGCTCTCTGAAGCAGCAGATAGGCTCTCTGAAGCAGCAGATAGGCTCTCTGAAGCAGCAGTTAGGCTCTCTGAAGCAGCAGTTAGGCTCTCTGAAGCAGCAGATAGGCTCTCTGAAGCAGCAGTTAGGCTCTCTGAAGCAGCAGTTAGGCTCTCTGAAGCAGCAGTTAGGCTCTCTGAAGCAGCAGATAGGCTCTCTGAAGCAGCAGATAGGCTCTCTGAAGCAGCAGATAGGTTCTCTGAAGCAGCAGATAGGCTCTCTGAAGCAGCAGACAGGCTCTCTGAAGCAGCAGATAGGCTCTCTGAAGCAGCAGATAGGCTCTCTGAAGCAGCAGTTAGGCTCTCTACAGCAGATAGGCTCTCTGAAGCACCAGTTAGGCTCTCTGAAGCACCAGTTAGGCTCTCTGAAGCAGCAGTTAGGCTCTCTGAAGCAGCAGTTAGGCTCTCTACAGCAGATAGGCTCTCTGAAGCACCAGTTAGGCTCTCTGAAGCACCAGTTAGGCTCTCTGAAGCAGCAGTTAGGCTCTCTGAAGCAGCAGTTAGGCTCTCTACAGCAGATAGGCTCTCTGAAGCAGCAGTTAGGCTCTCTGAAGCAGCAGATAGGCTCTCTGAAGCAGCAGATAGGCTCTCTGAAGCATCAGTTAGGCTCTCTGAAGCAGCAGATAGGCTCTTTGAAGCAGCAGATAGGCTCTCTGAAGCAGCAGTTAGGCTCTCTGAAGCTTGCTGCTTTGCCTGCCCCGTTAAGCCAATGCGAAGGACGAGGGGGGCTGTGCTTCCTGTTCTGCCCCCTTGCAAATGGGTGTAGCATTCCCTGAGGGGGAGGAGCTGCGCATTATATTGCTTTTTTTGCTTACCTTGCTTCCTCTAGAACTCCACCCCTCTTTTGCGGACTCCAAAAGCGGTACTGCTGGTTCTGGTGAGGGGAGGTACTGGTGGTTCTGGTGAGGGGAGGTACTGGTTCTGGTGAGGGGAGGTACTGCTGGTTCTGGTGAGGGGAGGTACTGCTGGTTCTGGTGAGGGGAAGTATTGGTGGTTCTGGTGAGGGGAGGTACTGCTGGTTCTGGTGAGGGGAGGTACTGCTGGTTCTGGTGAGGGGAGGTACTGCTGGTTCTGGTGAAGGGAGGTGCTGGTTCTGGTGAGGGGAGGTACTGCTGGTTCTGGTGAGGGGAGGTACTGCTGGTTCTGGTGAGGGGGGTACTGGTGGTGCCTCCTCATCGATATCTTGATCTGAAAGACAAAGACAGAAAACAAAGAAAGACTTTTACAGTAATTTCAGTACCATCCAGTGGCAGCAAACTCCAACACAGGACCAGGCTGGCAGGACCAGAGACCAGGACAAGAACAGGATGAGAACCAAGATGAAGAACAGAATAATTTGTGTGTGCATGCATGTGTGTTGAAACCCTACTGAACAATACTGCTTAGTCATGGAAACATTTTCATGGTCAAGAAAGTACTAGCTCTTCAGCATTGAAAATATTAGCAGCCTGATTTGGTACATTAGGTGGCTGGGCCAGGGCCTGGTTGTCGTTATGTTCTTCTTGCAAGTGCTTTCTGTAAGACCGAATGAAAGAAAATGTTCTGCTACAAACTCCCTCACAACATTGGATATAAGTGGATGAAGCGTTTATATTGTGTGCTACTCGTAAATGTGAAAAGAGAGACTTGGCATCACCAGGAATTAGCCTTTTGCATTTAAAGCATGTATACGCCATCTGCCTTGATATGTTAGAACTCTTAACTTAGTGATCACTTACAAATTCTCTGTAAAGTTTTGAGAACTTGAGCCGGGGGCCTATTTTGGGGATGAGGTTCCGGATTGTTTCGTCATCTAAAAGTTGAAACACCTCCTCATCGATATCTTTATCTGAAAGACAAAAGACAGAAAACAAAGAAAGACTTTTACAGTCCAGGCAGCAAACTCCAACACAAAACCAGACACCAGGACAAGAGCAGGATGAGAACCAAGATGAAGAACAGAATAATGTGTGTGCATGTGTGTTGAAACCCTATACTGCTTAGTCATGGAAACATTTTCATGGTCAAGAAAGTAAAAATGCTCACCTTTAAAACTGTCTGTGAGCTCTGGCAATTGCCACTCAATTAATCTTTCTGTGACAAAGCTGTCCATCAAGACTGGCCTGAAACAAAACAGAAAGCAATGTGGAAATGAACACATCTGCAATGAATTAATGCCTCATGCCCAAGTACTCAGCCACGTGTGAACGATAGGCCAAGTACTAGCTGACATAGCAGCCTAGAATATTTAGCACTGAATTCAGGTGTAAAAAGCCTCACCACATGTCTGGCTTCCGCAGTCTACTGCTTAATTTAGTATAGGATGTTGTAAATTGATGCCCGAATCGCGGGACATTAGAGAGATGATGGAAAATGTAGACCTCAAAATGGCGCTAAATCACAGTATGTAGCTAGCTAGCCAACCAGCTATGTCACCGCATTGAGAGGACAACAGCTTTATTACACACATATGGTTAATAAAGATATCAATCATATAACGTTACACAGCTATAGATAGTCTCCAGTTAATCTGGTATCATTACAACCCAAAACACGGTAAAATTAGCAATAACAGTAACGTTACTAGTACTGGCTAACTAGGCCTAGCTACTAGCCAGAACCTTTGTAATACTCATAGACTTGGTCACTTTCGGTAGCATGCTTGAACGGTAATGGTTTATGTGTCGTGTCGTGTCGTGTGGCTTATTTATTAATAGAGGTTACCACATATTTTTACAAGGTTAGAGATGAACCGATTATAGAAATGAGTAGCTAAGTTGCAACTTGCTGTGGCTAGCTCTCCCAGCTAGCCACTAGCTGATGACGCGACAGACTTGCTGTGAAGAGCTAGCTAATTTAGTTCCACAACGTTGACAGTGCATGGTTAACACAACGCAATAGGCACAATGGATGGGTTGAGATATAAATACTGTGCTAACGAAACGAGATCTTACCTTGAGTCAGTGAAGTCTTTTCCGTGAAGAGGGTTTGTTGTACCGTGTTGACTGTGAACGTGACTGTCTGACTGGAACAAAAGGCATGTACGATAGTTCCCAGTGGGGGAGGGGTGTGCTTTGCAGATCCCGGCGGAAACACCCAGCTCTCTGACCCAACACATGGGTTATGTCTCAGAAAATTTACCCATAATTATTATAACTCACAAATTGGGTCAGAATTGGGTCAAAATTAAATCTCAATAACCCAAATAATGGTTATGCTCAGAGAATTAACCCATAATTTTAACCCAACACGATTAACCAAGAAATTGGGTTATAGAATTGACCCATCTGTTTTTAGTGTGTGCTCTGTCCCCTATGACCTGGTGCTCTGTCCCCTATGGCCGGGAGCTCTGTCCCCTATGACCTGGTACTCTGTCCCCTACGGCCGGGTGCTCTGTCCCCTATGACCTGGTGCTCTGTCCCCTATGACCTGGTGCTCTGTCCCCTATGACCTGTTGCTCTGTCCCCTATGACCTGGTGCTCTGTCCCCTACGGCCTGGTACTCTGTCCCCTATGACCTGGTGCTCTGTCCCCTATGACCTGGTGCTCTGTCCCCTATGACCTGTTGCTCTGTCCCCTACGGCCTGGTACTCTGTCCCCTATGACCTGGTGCTCTGTCCCCTATGACCTGGTGCTCTGTCCCCTATGACCTGGTGCTCTGTCCCCTACGGCCGGGTGCTCTGTCCCCTATGACCTGGTGCTCTGTCCCCTACGACCTGGTGCTCTGTCCCCTACGGCTTGGTGCTCTGTCCCCTACGGCTTGGTACTCTGTCCCCTATGACCTGGTGCTCTGTCCCCTATGGCTTGGTGCTCTGTCCCCTATGACCTGGTGCTCTGTCCCCTACGGCTTGGTACTCTGTCCCCTACGACCTGGTGCTCTGTCCCCTACGGCTTGGTGCTCTGTCCCCTACGGCCTGGTGCTCTGTCCCCTACGGCCGGGTGCTCTGTCCCCTACGGCCGGGTGCTCTGTCCCCTATGACCTGGTGCTCTGTCCCCTACGGCCGGGTGCTCTGTCCCCTACGGCTTGGTACTCTGTCCCCTATGACCTGGTGCTCTGTCCCCTACGGCTTGGTGCTCTGTCCCCTATGACCTGGTGCTCTGTCCCCTACGGCCGGGTGCTCTGTCCCCTACGGCCGGGTGCTCTGTCCCCTACGGCCGGGTGCTCTGTCCCCACCTCTCTGTCCCCACCTCTCTGGAAGCCACCTCTTTGGTCCCTGTCCACAGTTCTCCCACGTTGGTTGTTGTCACCTTGTGGGAATGTATACTTCTTCACTCTGTCTGACACGGTTAAAACTATGCTGCTCTTTCCCTCTCTCTCTCTTTCTCTCACTTGCTCACTACTCCAGTCAGAATCAGTAGGGACCTCACAATTGGATTATTAATCAATTCTTGCTGCATCACGATTTTATTTTATTCAAACTCATTCGGAGCAAGGTGATCACAACATTCACTCAAATAATTAACTATTATTATCCAGTGCACTGCATAATACTGTGTATTGTATAGCTGTTCAACTTCAGTCAGTCTAATTTATAGGAGGAAGGACATTGATTATTTAATTTAGCAGAATAATAATCATTATTATCACATGAACAGAGGCTTTCTACGGAAGGGTGAGGGTGTAGACTACCACATGTCTCCTCTGTTGGTCTGAGGAGGGTGTTAGACATAGGGCTAGATGACTCACCCGCGCTGAGTCAGACTCAGAGACTGATCTTTTTGTTGGTTGATACAGATACAGATAAAAAATAAAGATACATAAACAGATAATGACATCTCTGCACAGCCCTAGTACATACTGTATATGTATGTTTTTTATGTGGGCCCCAGGAATAGCCTTGGTAACAAGTAATGGAGATTCAAATAAACAATAAACAATAAATAAACACAAACACACACACACAATTACACATTGAAGCTGGAAAATATTACACATTGTCGCTTTGAATAGTGAGAATCAGTATACACGGTGAAAAGGTGCATCCCTATTACCATACAGAAGCAGTCACATGTTATTAGAGTAGCATTGTGTCATCTTCATCACGGATGAGAATGAGGGAGGACAGCTTTGGCAGGGAACACTTTGATCTTCACACACTCAACATAACACACAAGCACACACTCTCTCTTCCTCCATCCCCCTCTCTCTATCTCTCTCTCTATCATGCTCTTTCACTTTGTGTCTCTTTATCTCTCTGTTTTATCTTTTTATTGATTCGTCACATGTTCACTTTCCTCCCGGAGGAGATGGGATGAGGAGAAGAGGAGAGTAAAGAAGAGGAGGAGATGAGGAGAGGAGGAAAGAGGAGAGGAAAAAAGGAGAGGAGAGGAAAGGAGGAGGGTGGATGAGGAGACAAGGAGAGGGGATGAGGAGCGAGGAGGAGAGAAGAGGAAAGGAGCAAGGAGCAGAGGAGAGAAGATGATTGGAAAGGAGAGATGCGGAAAGGAGCAAGGAGGAGAGGAGAGGAGAGGAGAGGAGAGGAGAGGAGAGGAGAGGAGAGGAGAGGAGAGGAGAGGAGAGGAGAGGAGAGGAGAGGAGAGGAGAGGAGAGGAGAGGACACGAGTGGAGTGGACAATAGAAGGGGAGTCAACAGTCCTGCTGAATTTGACCTGGCTTTATCACACACACACACACACACACACACACACACACACACACACACACACACACACACACACACACACACACACACACACACACACACACACACACACACACACACACACACACACACACACACACACACACACACACACACACACACGCGCACACACACACACACACGCACACACACACACACACACACACACACACACACACACACACACACACACACACACACACACACACACACTCCCATAAAACAGTTCTTGTTTCATCCTTGTCCTTATCCTCACATGTAGACTCCATTTCCTTTGTGCTTTGTTGTCTCTGTTGACAGGGTTCTATTGACTGGGTTCTCAATATATTGATGGGTTCTCCGAATATTGACTGGGTTCTCAGGATACTGATGGGTTCTCAGGATATTGATGGGTTCTCAGGATATTGATGGGTTCTCAGGATATTGATGGGTTCTCAGGATCTTGACTGTGTTCTCAGGATATTGACTGTGTTCGCTGTGTTATATGTTGTTTTGAACAGCTGCTATCTATGACTTAAACACAATCTAAAAATGGAGAAGACACAATGGAAATAAGAGGAGAGGAGAGGAGGGGAGATGAGAGGAGGTGAGGGGAGAGGAGGAGAGAGGAGGGGATGGGTGGACAGAAGCAAGGAGAGGAGAAGGGAGTGGAGAGGAGAGGGGAGGGGAGAGGAGGTGTGGAGATGAGAGGAGGGGGATGGTGGAGAGGAGAAGAGAGGATGAGCGGGTGGAGATGAGAAGAGAGGAGGGGAGGGTGGAGAAGAGAGGAGAAGAGGGGAGGAGAGGAGGGGTGGATAGGAGAAGAGAGGAGGGGTGGAGAGGATAGGGGGGGAGGGGTGGAGAGGAGAGGAAATGAGGGGTGGAGAGAAGGGGAGGGGTTGAGAGGAAAGGAGAAGATGGGAGGAGAGGAGGGGTAGAGAGGAGAGGAGAAGAGAGGAGAATGACACGTGCGTAGGACAATTATCAGACTAGATTGCCTGCTACAGTGTATTTATATAACAATGTTTGATTGTACAGTGAGGCTGTATAAGCACAGCAGTAGTGCTTATCTAAGCAGTGCCCTTCTGATGGCTCCTTTATGCCGACAGAGTCCTTCCTTGGTCTCATTCTGCTGAACTTAATAGGCTCTGTCCAAAGCCGGAGTTATGACAGCCTACTTAATGACACGTGAAGTACAGTTTGTACTGGGCAGTACAGTCCAGTCCCCCCAGAACGCTGGTCCAGCTGAGTGGCCTGGCGGCGGGGTTATGTAAGGGATAATGAACGATGGACCGGAGCGTCGCTCCGCTAACTGAGTTTCCCAAGGCGAAGCCAGCGCCTGGACCCAAGTTCATTATCCCACTCATACAACAGGATTTTTTCAAAGGAAAATATGATTCTGCAAACAAAATACACATACCTGTATTGTTTTTGAACAGTTGATCATGTATAGTAAGAGTTATACCCATAGGCGTAGCATTTATTTAGGGGGGTTGAAGGGGACATGTCCCCCTCAATATTGAAAAGAGGTAAATGTGTCCCCCTCAAAAAATATAGCTATAAAGACAACCCCCTCCCCAAAAGAGGTAAAAAACAAAGGGATCAAAACATTTATATATCTTTCTTACCTGTAACTATATATTACCCAACAATTCCAGACACCCCTACACAGGGGTGTAAAAAGTACGTCTCAAAATCGTACTCAAGTAAAAGTCAGGCTATCTGGCTAAAAACACACTTGAGTAGAAGTAAAAAAGTTTCTACTTTTAAATGTACTTAAACTAAAAAGTTAAAGTAAAAACTTTTTTCCTGACTGTCTATTCTCCTGATAGCAGGTGTTTAATCAAAGATCCCCGCTTTCTAGTCTTGAACAAGGACCAATCAGCATAGGTATGGGCGGGTTAATTTTCCATTGATGGGGATTTGATTGGCTGTTTTTAAATAAAGTGTGGCCGCTGGATTAATAACGTTAACGTTAGTTCGGCCAGAGAAACAAATATACTAATTAAAATGGTTGGACCTGCGAGATTTGTACTTTGTACTTTGTAGGTCTGCATTTTAAATGTAAGGAGTAAAAAGTATGTTTTCTTTCTCTGAAATGTAATTGAGTAAAAGTACAAGTATACAAACCTATTAATACTCGAGTAAAGTACAAATCCCCCAAAACAGTACTTAAGTATTGTAACAAAGTACAATTACTCAAGTACTTTACACCCCTGCCCCTACAGAACCATACCATCATGGGTGAGGACCCCCACACCACCTGCTTAAAGTGCCCCCCCCCCCCCCCCCCCCCACCCTCCATGTTGAAACCAAATCTACACCCTGGTATACCGTTTACAATTTACATAACCCGCCTGGTCAAACCAATACCTGAAAAAAAATTTCCAATCTAGTCTAGACTCTGCTCCAGCAAGTAGTCAAGTCCCTAGTAATGACTGAGCATTGTTATAGTCCCTCCATCAGACGCTAACATCGTATCGCTTGTCAGATCAAACTAATAACTTATATCCCGCCAGCAATCAGAACATTGATCAGACAGAGAAATCGAAAACAGCAGAGGAGATCCTCCTCATCCCTCCCTACGAGTTCAACTGCATCCTGCTTCTGATTAGCATCACAATCAAGCTGAAAGCTGTCTAACGTTATTTCAATAGCTTTTAATTTTGAACAAGATCCAGATAATAGTAGCAACAGGAAGCAAAGAGGTTCATGGGAAATGTGGTCTTAGTATGATAAATAGGCAAACAATAGACCACTGCAACACTTCTGGTATTTTCAGCTCATGGGAGAGCTGGGGGGAATAAAATGAATGAATGTTGATGAGAGCCTTGACCTAAGTGGTTGTAGCTACGGCCGTGGGGGTGCTGGAGACATGATCCAACATACATCTTTATACGACTGAGTCTCCTGAACACACAGTGATTTGCACTATATAAAAGCCCTGTTTGGAAATACACTGTACTTCGGATTTTGATCAACTTGTGGAACCTCGAGACAAAGCAAGCTATGTAAACTACAGCTGTCCTACCTTAATTTTGTATGCTAACGCTATTTTGTGAGTTCTAGCGTCAACAATGTAAGTATCCTACATTTCAGTTTTTAGCACTTTATTGTAAATCATCCCTCAGGGTAAGACTTGTAGATATTGAATAATGAATAGAGACAGAAGTGCCATGTCTAATGGTATGATTACTATTTCCCGTTTCATGCCAAGGAAAATATATTGCTTCATGTTTATCACACCTTGTTCAGAGACGTGTTGCTGTGTATGAATGGGGGGGGGGGGGGGGGGTAGGTCTTCTAGCTCTGGCTTGTCGTTTGCAGGTAATCTCTCTGTGTTGTGCGTGGGCTGAACGAACAACATCTGGCCATTTGCGCAAGTTATATTTTGGGAAGGGGGGGACTTTTAGAATTTTGAATTAAGTTCTGCACACAAAAAAAGTGATTCCGTTAGTGGTTAAAGTAACGTTGTATTCGTTCGGTACACAGTGCATACTGAACCGAAGGTCCCGTACTGAAACGGTTCGGTACAAATACATGTACCGTTACATCCCTACTATATATATATCCCTTCTCTTTCTCTCTCTCTCTCTCTCTCTCTCTCTCTCTCTCTCTCTCTCTCTCTCTATATATATATATATATATATATATATATATATATATATATATATATATATATATATATATATATACTGTATATCTTTCTCTCTCTCTCCATCTCTCATCTGTGTATTTGTTAATGACTCCCATGTCTCTTTTTGTGCCTGTTTTTCTCTCTCTTTCAGTGTGTGTGTGAGTGTGTGTGTGTGTGTGTGTGTGTGTGTGTGTTGTGTGTGTGTGTTTCCACGCTTGCGTATATTAATGAGTCCCTTAATGTCTCTGTTCAGTCATTGTCAGGGATATTTTCAGGGAATTTTACACATAGGGGCTTTAAATAATATTTCCAGTTAACCTTTTTCTTTTTGATGTGTCACTATACGTCACTATAGCTGGAAGTATCTTCTCTCTGCTACATATCTACTATCTGAAGGTCTGCAACGTCATTATAGCTGCAAGTAGACATCTTCTCTCTGCTACATCTACTATCTTTCATCAAAACAGAGAGAGGGTTTGAAGGTGGTTCCCATTGCTATGTATTTAGCAATATAGTCAATACAAATATTTGTATTATATGCTTTGCAGTGTCTGAAAAGCCTTTTCAGTATGGAGGTTCAGTATTCTTAACTTTATGATGGTTTAGTAGCAGTACAGTCTTTTCAGTATGGAGGTTCAGTATTCTTAACTTTATGATGGTTTAGTAGCAGTACAGTCTTTTCAGTACAGAGGTTCAGTATTCTTAACTTTATGATGGTTTAGTAGCAGTAATGTTTTTTCAGTATGGAGGTTCAGTATTCATATCATTATGATGGTTGAATAGGCATTACTGTCATACCCTACCCCTTCAATAAACCTAATCTCACCAGGTGTCTACTTCCAGATTTAAATTTCAATGTGGTTTTCAGGGTGTGGATTTATAAAATGTATTCCCAAAAATGTTAATAAAAGGCATGACTTCACTCGTCTGCTTTACAACCAAAGCAATCACGGTAGCGGTCAATTGAATTGAGAACAATGTGTAGTGTAAGTAGATTAACTGTTTACTTTTGTCTGTTCATCACAACATATTCAATGTTCCAACCAAATCAGATGCTGCATATTGCTACTGTTTACACTAATACTGTAATATGCAAATGTAATTTCTCTACTGCACAGTAGGATCTGACTGACCAGCTGATTGATTCACCTACTGACCAGTAGGTTCTAAAAGCATAGAGTGTGGATAAATGGAGTGCATTTATATAGTGCTTTTATCCAAAGCGGTAACACATTCACCACGGAAGCTGCCACGCTCATCGGGAGCAGTTAGGGGTTAGGTGTCTCGCTCAAGGACACGTTCACATGCTGCCGGTGGAGGAGCCGGAATCGAACCGCCAACCTTCCGATTACCAGACGACCGGTGGTAGTAGGGATAGTAGCTTATAATTAATTGAAAATGGGGGACCCTGATGTAAACAAGTCTTTCTCTGGTCTGCATCCCCTTAACAATTGTGTGTATTGAGCCGTACTGTATTGTACCCATTCTGCAATCTGTTAAATACAATTTTCAATCAATCAATCAATCAGCGTCTGTGTGATTGTGTAGGTACTGAAGGATTTCAGACAAAAGGATTTTTGACTTGTCTCTTAAAGGTATCATTTGAAATGTTGTGTGTCCATCTGTGTTAGATTTGATTAGATTTGATCTTTATTCATCTTGAACACAACAAACATACAAATCACAGTAAAGGCAACATGTAAACATGAACAAATTAGTCAGTCTTCATCCATAGAAAAGCAAAGAAGGATGAGTTGAAGAAAGGGGCCCCTTTTTTACAATATCATAAAATTTTAAATTAAACTCTCTTACTACCTAAAAGAGAGAAAAGATTATAACAAATAAAATAAGGTTAAAAAATGTATTACAACTATTCATTTCTGTTTTGAATAAATCAAAACATTCCCTGAGAGCAACTATCTATAGTTCCTCAGTTCTGTATTTGTCTATCAGTGGTTTTCTGTATCTATTTTTGAAGTGTGTAACGCTATTGCTCTGTAGTCCATATTCCATAAAGCTATCCCCACAAACTGAAATACACATGCTTTTAAGAGTGGTGCGGACAGATGTGACAGCGATGAAGCCAGGTATCCAGTGCCACCAAACGTGGCTTATATGTAAACAAAGCAACATTTATTGTTCCAGACATCACACGCTGACGTGTTTCAAACAAATAAGCCTTTCTGCCTATTACCAATATTACATCATTTTTATAATAGCAAATGATGATCAACTGTGTCAAATGCTACAATGCCACATAAATGGCAGCACAGTGCTTCTTATCCTCTAATGCAGATACAATATAATCTGTAACTAATGTAACAGCTGAAATAGTGCTGTGATTAGCTCTAAATCCAGATTGGTGTGGATTTAGTGAGTCCAGAGAATTGAGAGAAAATACTTGAGTTGATTGTTTACCAAGGACTCTGGCGGTAATTATTTAAATCACCTCTTTCGCCACCCTTATGGAGAGGAGCCACTTGATCCGATTTCCAAACACAAGGAAATGTGTTATTGAATTATAGATTTATTGAATACATGTGCCAACTGCTCAGCGATAACTGGTGCAGCTGGTTTTAGAAAAAAAGCGTCTAATCCATTCTTGCCTGTAGAACACCGGGAATCAATGGACCGCAGTGCCTCACGGAGGAGAGAAAGGATGGAAATCAAACGGAGAAGCATGGTTCCTAGTAAACACACATTCATCATGATCATTTACCTGACAGGGGACCCTGGGTACTCTTTTTCAAACAGATGGCCAGCAACAGAAAAAAGCTTGTTGAATGCAAGGCAAATCTCATTCTGATCAGAAAGCAAACAGCCACCATAATCTTAATGGTAATAATTGGACTGCATATATATTTATATATTTTACCCAAAGCACAATTTATGCCTCACATTCACTCACACATCCACACACGCTCATCGGGAGCAGTCAGGGATTTAGTGTCTTGCTCAAGGACACACTGCCGGGAGGAGCTGGAATCGAACCGAGAACATTCTGATTACCAGACAGAGAGAGATTATAGAGAGAGAGAGAGAGAGAGAGAGAGAGAGGTTATATTATACGTTACAATAAATACAATAAAGGATTTATATCTAAATATATATTATGAGTAAAAGTATACAGTATACATACGGTGCAGTATACACAATGTACCCTAACGAGCATGATATACGTCAGGCAACATCTTCTTATTCTTAGTGTTCCATGAGCCCTTGAAATCCAGAAGTGTTCCTGGTATATTTTAATGTATAGAATAAATTTAAATTAAACTGTGATTGACTGAGAGGTGGGAATTCCCTCTATCTTACTCTCTCCCATTCTATATATATTTATCTCTCTCTGTATATATATATCTCTCATCTGTGTATTTGTTAATGACTCCCATGTCTCTTTTCTGCCTATTTCTCTCTCTCTCTTTTTTGCTTTCTTTGTGTGTGTGTGCGTGCGTGCGTGCGTGTGTGTGCGTGTGTGTGTGTGTGTGTGATAATGAGTCCCTTGTTAAAGTTTAATGTCTCTGTTCAGTCGTTGTCAGGGAGATTTACCACTATATTCTTCTGGGAAGTCTCTGCCCCACTGCACCTGGTGGTGTGGTGGCAGTACACACAAATACACACACACACGTTCTCAAACACAAACACACATTCTCAGACAACACACTATGTATACATACACACACACACACACACACACACACACACACACACACACACACACACACACACACACACACACACACACACACACACACACACACACACACACACTCACCCACACACATTCTCAGACACACAGACACACACACACGTTCTCAAACACAAACACACATTCTCAGACAACACACTATGTATACATACACACACACACACACACACACACACACACACACACACACACACACACACACACACACACACACACACACACACACACACACACACACACTCACCCACACACATTCTCAGACACACAGACACATTCACACTTGCACACCACCATCAGCATCATCATCAACCTTTATTTATTCTCGAAATTACAATTGAGGTCACCCTCTCATTTTCAATGTCGTCGAGACAATAAATATTAATAACTATCTATATAGTACTCTTCACACATGGACCGCAGTCCAGAGTGCACCACAGCCATTAGTATAAAATGAACATAGGTATAAAATCAGCACACAAATTGACAAAATAAAAATAAAATGCATAAATTGCAGACTTAAGAATAGGCATAAAATAAGAGTACAATGTCGCTCGAAGGCATGTGAACCCCCCCCCCCCCCGGAACAGTCAGTCCCCCAAACACCCCAAACATCAATCCCTACCACATCCCCATCCAAGACGCACCCCCCGATAAAGCACGCCATGACCGAAGGAAAACACAAACAGCCCGCGCGCCACTCACACCGCCATGCACGGTGATGGGAATGCCACCCCTGCAGGCCGCCCCATCTCCCCCTGGCGCCCCCGCCACCACGTAGGAAACCAGCGACCCCACCCCCAAACTCCACAGGGGAATGTCAGGCCACGCGCCCCAGGACCCGCAGCAACGCAGCCAAAGGAGACACGACTCCACACACTCAAGCAGACAGACACAACAGCAGCCAAAAGGAGAAGACATGCAGGGTCGGGACGCTCCGAGACGACACCGGGACCCCCGGGGACCCCTGGGACACCCCGGAACACAGCAGAAGCCACAGCGAGCCCCCCGCGCAAGGAACCCCAAAACCAGCCAGCGAACCGTGGGAGTGAATGCACTGAAGACATTATTATTAAATTACAGACGTTCACTTGAGTATGCTGAAAGCATAGAGAACACATACTTGTCTATTATTAATTATTTGTTCATTATAGTTGGCTCTCATAAGGGGGCGTGTCTGAATAACTTTCTCATTCTGGTGTGATTAAAGAGTTGTGGGCAGTCTGGCAACTTTGCTCTGGTTCCATCTCTCCGTGTAGCCTATGGTGGAGGTGTTTGATCCAAGTTTGGAGATGACCTGTTGCTGTAGTGACTGTTTAATCCATCCCTATCGTAAACAAAACTAAATCTGTAATGCGCCCAAGCAGCAGACTTAAACGATGCTGGAGAACATTATATGATATAGCTTGTCCACTTACCAGTAGCCTAATAGCCATTTCCAAGACAAACTGACTGACACAGCTGCACTCACCACCTTGCCTGGACAAACTAAAAGGTCCCGCTCGGTTTTGGATTTAAATGCAGCGGGCATGAATTACTAATTTAGTAGTCCTTATTCTTAGTGTTGTATGACAGTAAATGGAAATAGTCAGAGGCCAGTTATACAAACAGAAACACTCCATACACACCCCAGCCTGCAGCAAAGGGTTCCACGGTACCAAAGTAAACAGAATGGTCTCTAGGTGCCCGAACCGTGGTGGTGGAGGAACCGGATGGGTTCAGAGGATATAGATATATACGTAGATGTAATGTGAGGTACGGATGCAGAAGTGACCGTTCACTACAATGTAAAAACTTGATACAAATACCACTTTAACTCTTTCACTACCACACTACACAAGGTTAACCCTTTCACTACCGCACTACAGAAGGTTAACCTTTCACTACGTGTTAACCCTTTGCAGTGTGATAGTGAAAGTGTTAACCCGTTGTAGTGTGGTAGTGACAGGGTTAAGTGAAATAGTCAAAGCAACAGGCAGACACTAGCATTTAGAACAGGCAGAGTACAGAGGACCAGATCAGAATGACAGACTCATGACTCAAATTACTCAGATTATGACTAATTACACACACTAGAGGCGAACAGACGTTCACTTGAGTTGAAAATATTTCTGTCTTTCCTCTCTGACTCAATCGCTTCCACCCTCTTTTTGCAAAATACAAAATATCTAAGTTTGATCCCAAACCAAATGCCCATGAAAAAGTACAGCACAGCCTCGACTTCCTCCGCCATGTTGTGTTGTCATGTCTCTCGTGAAATACTCATTCATACTCAGACTTCAAAGTAGAGTTGTTCCGATACCGATACCGGTATCGGAAATGCCGCCGATACTGCCTAAAATGCTGGTATCGGTATCGGCGAGTACACGTAAATTCTAGCCTCCGATCCCATGATGTAATTTATCTCCTGCCGAGTCCTGCGGAGAGTGAGGATTATAAAATGAACATGTTTTAAAGTGTGATGCTGTGTCATTTTAACAGCAGATACACTTTCTTAAATTCCATTGTCCCCGACAGTGCAGTGTGACGGGGAGCTCGGACGGGAATCGGGATGTGTTTGGCTGGTGTTATGATAGCATTAGCTGGAAAGATAGCTAGTTGGAACAACATCCGCTTTTAACGTTACATCAAATCAGATGATCGCCTGTCCTTTCTCCAGGACCTAACACTGTCCGTGACCGTCTATCAACAATAATGCACCCACGGTGAATTGTATTTAAGTTAAGTAGCTACGGACTAGCGTTAGCTGACTATTACTAACGTTATCTTAATGTCAATGCGGGAAGGCGAGCTAGGTCAGTTAGCTTAGCTTGATAACTTTTGGCATAAACTTTCATTTTTACGCTGATGACACCCAATTATATATACCTATTAAGCCAAATGATTCCTCCCAACTACAAAACCTTGAGGCCTGCTTGCTTGCCGTCAAAAAATGGATGTCGCAAAACTTTCTACTCCTTAATGCAGATAAAACTGAGATGTTAATTGTTGGCCCCCCAAACCACAGAGGCCTGTTTCAGGACATCTCCCTCAACTTTGATACCTGTCATGTATCCCAGAGCTCCACCATAAAAAACCTCGGAGTCATTTTTGATTCCTCCCTCTCATTTAATGCACATATAAAAAATTTCACCAAAATTGCATTCTTCCATCTTCGTAATATCGCAAAAATACGCCCCATGCTGATGCTGAAACCCTGATTCATGCTTTTGTCTCATCACGTCTGGACTACTGTAATGCACTTTTTTCAGGCCTACCTAATTCAAGCATCAAAAATCTTCAACTCGTGCAAAATGCGGCTGCACGGATACTAACTAGAACTAGAAAATTTGATCACATCACACCAGTTTTGTCCGCCCTACACTGGCTTCCTATCCAAGCCCGTTCTGACTTTAAAGTGCTACTCCTCACCTACAAAATTTTAAATGGGCTTGCACCGCTCTATCTATCCGATCTCATCTCCCGATACTCGCCCGCTCGTGCTCTGCGCTCACAAAATGCGGGGCTTCTATCGACCCCTAGGGTTAAAAAGAAATCCGCCGGCCACAGAGCCTTTGTCTACCGCGCTCCCTACCTGTGGAACAAATTACCTGCCGTCATCAGGGGCGCCTGCTCTGTCGAAGCTTTTAAATCCCTGCTTAAGACTCATCTTTTCTCTCTCTCCTTCAACCTACCCTGATCTCACCTGGTCGGGGACTGACCTTTAGATTAATCTGTGTAGTTTAGTTATGGTACAGGGTACTACATGGTACCACTGGGTAGTTTACTACAGGGTAGTTTAGTTAGGGTACAGGGTACTACATGGTACTACATGGTACTACATGGCACTACAGGGTTCTACATGGCTCTACATGGCTCTACGTGGCACTACAGGGTACCACAGGGCACTACAGGGTACTACATGACACTACAGGGTACTACAGGGTACTACAGGGTACTACATGGCACTACATGGCACTACAGGGTACTATAGGGTACTACATGGCACTACGGGGTACTACATGGTACTACATGGCACTACAGGGTACTACATGTCTGCTCCTTTGCAGCACCTCAAACATGGGAACTCTCTAACTCTTCCCCCCCCCCCTCTTCCCCCCCCCCCCCCCTTTCTCCCCCCCCCCCCCCTTCTCTCTGAGTGCCCGTCTCCTGGCGCTGACTAAGGTGATGGATGCCTCGAGGTCTTGGCCAAGATTGTAGTGACTGCTCTACATGCACCTCCGAGGCCTTGGATCAGTTATTCACCGCCGTCTGTCCGTGGTCCTGTCAACTGATTAACAGTATTAACAGACTGTTAACAGATTAACAGTCAATGCGGTTTCATTGCTGGGTTAAGTACTTCCATTTCTATTCACATAATACGCCTACTTCATATATCTACTCCATTCACATATATGCCTACCACTTGTATCTATTGCTATGTCCGCCTACTACAATCTCATGAGCTGTCTAACGCCTGTCCCGTCTCCCTGTCTCCCTATGACTTGCTGTCCTGGAGTGTTGACTGGAGTGTTGGACGTCCCGTGACGAAGGCCGGGAGGTTGCGACCCCCTCTGCGTGCCCCCCTGTCTCCGGAAATCTCGTAGGCGGTGACCGGAGTGCCGGATGTCCCGCGATGATGTTGGGGAGTTCGTGACCCTCTCTGCGCCGCCCCCTATCTCCCTGTCTCCGGCTGTCCCTGAGCAACGACCGGAGTGTTAAATGTCCCTTGACTAAGACGGGGAGGACGTGACCCTCTTTGCGCCGCCCCTGTGCCTCAAATAGATTGCTATCAGCTCTATCTTTAATCTTTCAAAATGTTCAGTTGCTATCGCTATTAGCTCTATCTTTAATTTTTCAAAATGTACAGTTGCTATTGCATGCACTCATCTGTGTTCCACTACACACATGAGTGCATGCTTACCAACTGTCCGTCTGCAACACTACTATCACCAACATCTAAGAAGGGAGATCCCCCCTTGAATGGCCCTTCTAAGGTTTCTCTCCTCCACACTGCCTGTGGAGCTTTTTTCCCTATTGTTAGGTTTTAGTGAGTTTTTCCTTACCTTCGCGTGGGGTATGTCTGGGAGTGCTTGCATTCTTTCATTTATTTGCATCCATCTAAAAATGTTTGCACCTTATGGTGTTCTTGTTTTCTTCTTGACTTGTTTAAAGAAGATCTGTACGGCCCATGGGGACATTAACGTGTGTTGTCGGGCCCTATAAATAAATTTGATTTGATTTGATAACGTTACCGTGTCTAAAGTTGGTGCTATTCACATAATCCAGCAATAATGGCTGCAGACCTGCAAGCAAAGTACAGCAAGTGTCAAAGGATAAGAGTCTGAGGCGGAGTTTCAAAAGAGAATGTTGAATATTTATTTTGCATCAAAAATCACAACATGAACGTTCTATCTGCCACTAGCTTACAGACTGAATAGGGTATATCTGCAGAGCCACTGAGTAGCGAGTGCAACACCGTTTAATGTCCGTGTGGATCATTGGAGTAGGGTATATCTGCAGTGCTGCAGCCCATACTCATTGATTAATGATACTAATACAAATCTATACAATCACCTGTTGTTGAATAAATACCATACGTTCTAGTTATTACTAAAAAACAGTATAACAGTATCTAAAAAAAAAAAAAAAAAAAAAAGTATAATTTATATAATTTTTTTTAATTTTTTTTTTATGCACTGGTATCGGATAAATATCGGTATCGGCCGATACCCAAAGCTTAGGTATCGGAATCGGATCGGAAAGGGAAAAATGGTATCGGAACATCTCTACTTCAAAGTAGAGTTGTTCCGATACCGATACCGGTATCGGAAATGCCGCCGATACTGCCTAAAATGCTGGTATCGGTATCGGCGAGTACACGTAAATTCTAGCCTCCGATCCCATGATGTAATTTATCTCCTGCCGAGTCCTGCGGAGAGTGAGGATTATAAAATGAACATGTTTTAAAGTGTGATGCTGTGTCATTTTAACAGCAGATACACTTTCTTAAATTCCATTGTCCCCGACAGTGCAGTGTGACGGGGAGCTCGGACGGGAATCGGGATGTGTTTGGCTGGTGTTATGATAGCATTAGCTGGAAAGATAGCTAGTTGGAACAACATCCGCTTTTAACGTTACATCAAATCAGATGATCGCCTGTCCTTTCTCCAGGACCTAACACTGTCCGTGACCGTCTATCAACAATAATGCAAGTAAAAATCAGATAGCAGGTTAGCTCATGCGCTGTGTGGAGCTGTCAAACGCTTCATAGAGCTGACTATGACTGTGTCATATTCTCTTTTTGTCATTACATCGTATCATGGGTGTGGGGTCGTAAAGGGGTGAACTGGTAACCTTTCCTCTCCTCCTTGTTTCTGTCGGTCAGGGGTACACCCCCTGTCCTTCAAGGTTCCCGTCACGTGGCGGTTCGGCACGTTACGGGGGGGGGGGGGGGGGGAGTTTCCTGGTCCCACGGCCTGGTATATTGGGCGTGTGCACCGCAGGAATTCCCCCGCCATAGAGTACGTCACTGTGCGCGTCTCTGTTGGTAGGACTTCCGTGTGCTGTTCAGGTCCATGTGATGGATCTGTTTCAGGGGGGTGGTCAGGGCTCCTCCTCACCAAGCGCCTATTCGGGCCTTCTGTGAGTTCGGACTCCTTCTTCCATGTGAGGGAGCCTCCATCAGAGTACAGAGCCTTCCTCCTCAGATTGTCAAAGTGAGTGGACCCTCTAGAACAGGGGTGGGCAATTATTTTTCCCGGGGGGCCGAATGAGCAACTGAAAATATGTTGGGGGGCCGGGCCAAAATTCCAAACTCAATTATGCATAATATACATTTTATTTCTATTTAAAAAGCAGTAAATGGCATTGTTTTGACCCCTGGTAAGAGTTATTATTTGGCAATTAAAAGGTGAGGTTAGCTTTCAAAAATATCATTTATTCAAATAGAATTTATTTCCAAAATGATAAACAAAATGTGAAACATTAATAACAAAGGGCATTTTGAGTTTCATATACTATTGAAACAAGGATTTTCTTAGCTTTCTAAAGACATCACATCATCTTATAGCAAAAATAAACAAGACATGTCACTGAACTGTGTAAAGAAAAGTGTCCCAGTTTTGTAGCCTTTTTTACTTTACATGCCTATATTAAACATTTAATGTTTTCAGAACTGTGCAAAAAAAAGAAGAAAAAAAGATCAAGTGTCCCATTTCACTTGTTATATTTCCACATTTTAGTGTTCTTCAGTTATTTTTTTTTCATTCAGTGTGAGAAATCCAGTCTCTGTTGAGCTTTAACAAGTCCATCAAAGTCAGGTTGCATGTCTGAGGTGGAGATGCGAAGCACAGCTGCCAGATGTTCATCAGTGAGAGAGGGTCTGTACCTGGACTTGGTAAACGTCATGACTGAGAATGTCTGTTCACATATGTAGGTGGATCCAAAGAGAACCAACATCTTCTGAGCATGTCTCCTAAGCGTATACTGTGCGTGTGAACGTTGACATAAAAAAAATAAAGTAAAAAAAAAAAAATATTAAAAAAAATATTTTTTTTATTTTATTTTTTATTTTTTTTTATTATCATGTAATCTTTCGCGGGCCGGTCAGAATCATCCCGCGGGCCGGATCCGGCCCGCGGGCCGTACAATGCCCAGGTCTGCTCTAGAAGGTGTCCTATTCTATTGTATATGTATTCGATTCAATTCGATTATTGAGTGTGTATGGGTTCAGTGCCTCTTCCCCGGAGAGCCCTAAAACCAATTTTTTACATGGCTCAAGGTGCAATATATTCTTTTCAATCTGTACAGCTCGCGTGGGAAGTCTCTCTGGGGATCCCCGTCTCCTTCCTATGGGAGGGTGGTGGGATGTAAAAATGTGAACAATTTTTACCCCCGGCTGTGTAGACTGGGATACATACTGTTGATGCTTCCTTCTTTTCTATTCAAAAAGTGTTGGAGTTAGGAAGTGTCACACCCCTCTTGTCGTTCCCCTGGGCGCCTTGGGGATTCAATGACGGGTCTAAATAGCCTGTTCATTGATGGGGGTGTGTCCCGACGCACGTATAGTGCTAGCTCGCTGTAAACAGGCGACTGACTGGCACGCCTTGGTTGCTTGTGGTTAAAACGGCGTTTTTATAAAGCAACTGAGATGGGGGTTTTTCCTCTTCCGACGACCAAATCCCACGACCTGGGTTGGTTTTCGACGGATTCTCGTTCATGTCTGGGGGATGATGACGGAATGGATCTGAACATATGTAGAGGGGTCTCACGCCCTTGGGGTGGGCCACCAGGCGCGGTTCGCCCAAACTTTTCATGTTAAGATCGACACGCATATCTGCCCTTTCTCCTGGAGTAGGCATGTCGGCGTGGTTAGGGCACGGGACTGGTTCTGGTCACGCTGGTCTGGATCAGTTGAACCCGTTGTCCGCCGGGGATGCAGATCTGCTGTTCTGGTACCCTGAGGGACTTGGGCTTTTTTCAGGGGGAAAAATGCCAGGTCGGTCCGGGTGTCACAGGGTTAAGCGCTATGGAGACCCTGGTTGGGTATGTTTTTACTCAGCACTGTCGTGATGGCTTACGGCCATGCCAACCTGTACACGCTCGATCTCGTCGGATCTCGGCCGCTACACAGGTTGGTCCTGGTTAGTACTTGGTTGGGAGACCGCCTGGGAATACCAAGTACGGTGTGCTTACGGGCTGGTTCTCCATTTTTTTTCGCTCCTCTCTCACGCTTGGCGAAGAGGGGCCTGTTGGGGTGGTCTTTGACCTCCTCTGGTGACCCTGTGCTTCCCGTATCGCCAGGCCCGGTCCGAGGTAATGTTTTGTCGACCCGTAGGCCTGGGTTAACCCTTTTTTGATAACTGAAACACTTGTACTGCGGTATAGCCGGTGTATACCCGCAGGTGTGTTTTGGAGTTTTTTCTTGAGGGGTTATGGAACAACCACCGCATTGGGTAACACCAAGGCGGTTGATTCCCTGGTGTGTTGGAGCAGTGTCAACTCCCGGGTTCACCGTTTGAGGGTGCCCCTGCACGTTCATGACATCTGCCAATCATGTCAGCCTTCTCTGCCTCAACCCTTCTGGGTGGGGGTTTTTAAATGGAGGCTTGGTCATGCAACTACGCCAGCATACGCCCCTTCCGCCGGGGCGGCTGTGTTCAGCTGTCCCCTCTGGCGCCTGTCTCGTCCGCAGTCTCCAGGCTAGGGTTAACAGCCTGTTGCCTGGTTTTTCCCCGGTGCGCTGCCTGCTTCCGTTGGTTAACCTTTTTTGTGTGCTTACGGCCATGCTGACTGCCTGTTCTGCAGGGTCAGTGTACCAGGCGGTGTACTATTGGGGGGACAGGGCCCGCTCGGCTGAGGGGCCTTTGTCCGAATACGCTGGCGATGTGGGGGGCGGGGTCACTAAGTGCCCACCTGGTGGGGTCTTGATGCTGGCATCATGGACTTCTCCGGGCCCCCGTTCCAGGGGGTCCAGTCCCTTTGGTGGGTCTGGGTCTTCCTTCGCGCTCCGCTGCTACGGCCTTGCCACGGGGTTGGGTTTGCCCTTGGCCCCGTGATTCTGGGGGCAGTAACGAGGTTGTTTCCTCCGTTCGTTCCCGGGTGGCATGCGGGTTGTGCGTGTGTGTAGTCGTGGGGTCAAGCCACGCTCTGCTCACCCTGTGCGTTAAGTTGCTTGAGTGCCTCTTCGCACGGTCGGGTCCGTCGCCCTCCCGTGAAGCCACCAATAGGGGGGGTGCCCTCCATTAGGGTGGGTCGGGGGGGCTCGGCCCTCCCTGGTCTGATGGTTGTGGGGGGCCTCAGCAGGGTACATTTGTCGAGCTTCTAGCTCCCGCTCAGCTCCTATTATGCATGAAACGCTGAGCGTGAGCTAGTGTGGCACAGAACGTTAGGTTATGACTATAACCAAGTTCTGTTAACACTTAGTGAACGCTCAGCGTCTAGACGCTGCTGCAGGCCCTTGATTTTTCATTGTGATGAAATTTGTTGGGAAGGAGATGAGTGTGTGGCCCATCCCGGCTTATGTAGGTAGGCGGATGGGGGTGTGGCCAGATGAATGCTGGCATTTAAAGGTACATTTGAAATTTATTCAGTGTGCATACGCTGAAGCGAGATTATGCATGAAACGCTGAGCGTTCACTAAGTGTTAACAGAACTTGGTTATAGTCATAACCTAACGTTATGTACTGAAAAAACAACACAGGCAACATGGCAAGGTGCATCACGGCAAGCCTACCCGTACCGTACCGTGCCTACTGGTCAGTGGAAATAAGCCCTGTCATGTTACCTGACACCTGAAAGGTCCCGCCCCCCCCCCCCCCACCCGCAATGCCCAAAGCTGGATGCTACTGTACGTGGGGTAGATGGCTTTTTCCATTCTGTGACTATGAACTACACAAACAAAATAACCAAAAAATTGATGTATACTAGGTCTAGGTCCATATAATGTATTATATCAATATTATGTCTTTATTATACATTATATCAATATTCTGTAGTTATATATCATCAGATATTAGTAGTATGTGAAGGAGATGAGAAGAGAAGAGGGAAGGAGAGAAAAGAAGGAAGTAGAGGAGAGGTAATTATAGAGAGAGGATAGGTGAGGTTGGAGGAGAGGAGAAGAGTAGGAGCTTGTTATCTACAACTCCTTAGAAGTTTGGAGCGCAACATGATTCCTGCTGACCTATACTGTAGTCTGCTATTTATGGCTGCTTTCATATACAACATGGGGGACTGTGTATTAGAGAGAGACAGTACATTATACCTTAACCTTCTCTCTCTCTCTCTCTCTCTCTCTCTCTCTCTCTCTCTCTCTCTCTCTCCTCTCTCTCTCTCTCTCTCTCTCTCTCTCTCTCTCTCTCTCTCTCTCCATCCCACTACTACACAGAGACATACTGTACATTATAGGAATGTCATTCTACACACACACGCACGCACGCACGCACGCACACACCACACACACACACACACACACACACACACACACACACACACACACACACACACACACACACACACACACACACACACACACACACAAAGACCCGGCCTGTATGACATGTCAAAGCCGGGCCGTCCTGTATATGTAGCCCCAACAATGTGTGTCTTCCTCTGGTATCAATAATAGACGACACGCTGCATGTGTCTGCCCAGACGTTACCTTACTCTCCTAACACTTCAAATAAATAATATATACCTCCATTTATCCCTTTCCATCTCTCTCTCTCCTCTCTCTCTCTTTCGTTTCCCAGGGCCGGAATAAGGGTTGAGGGATCAGAGAGAGAGAGAGAGAGAGAGAGAGAGAAGAGAGAGAGAGAGAGAGAGAGAGAGAGAGAGAGAGAGAGAGAGAGAGAGAGAGAGAGAGAGAGAGAGAGAGAGAGAGAGAGGGAGAGAAGAGAGGAGGAGAAACTACTGGAAACGAAGAGGACAGACCCATGGGCGATTATCAAGATTTAAAAGGATAATAGGCGAGGAGAAAAGAGAAATAGGTAGAAGAGAGGAGGGAGCAAGTGAGAGGGAGAGGGCCAAATACAAATTGTATGGTAACCCTTTGAACAAAGAAAAACAAGTGACAGACAGAGAGAGAGAGAGAGAGAGAGAGAGAGAGAGAGAGAGAGAGAGAGAGAGAGAGAGAGAGAGAGAGAGAGAGAGAGAGAGAGAGAGAGTGAGATAAAAAAAAACAGATAGAGAGAGAGAATAAGGAAGGATGGAGGAGGCAGGGTGAGACTGGAAGAACTGAGATAAATTGGTGATACCACAGAAGGAGAGGAGAGGAAAGAAATAAAGAGAGAACGATAAAGAGAAGAGAGAGAGAGAGAGAGAGAGAGAGAGAGAGAGAGAGAGAGAGAGAGAGAGAGAGAGAGAGAGAGAGAGAGAGGGGCAAATGGGGGACCCTGATGTAAACAAGACGAAAGTCTTTCTCTGGTCTGCATCCCCTTAACAATTGTATGTATTGAGCTGTACTGTACTGTACCCATTCTGCAATCTGTTAATAAAGTTATCAATCAATCAATCAAGAGAGAATCTAAGCCCAGTGATCAGGAGACGGAGGTAAGGAAGAGGAGAAGGGAAGGAGGGAGAGAGAGAGAGAGAAGCAGGGCTTCACAGAAAAAAGGCAGAGGTGTGAAAATTACCACAGAGCGAAAGAGGAACGGGTCAGACGGAAGGAGGAGAGAGAGGGAGAGAGAAAGACAGAGAGAGAGGGGGAGAGGGAGGGAAGAAGTGTCTGGATGGTCTCCACGGTGACAGCCAGACGGTCCCGCCCCTCCCAGAGATGGCCTCCAACTTCAACGACATTGTGAAGCAGGGCTACGTTCGCATGCGCAGCCGCAAGCTAGGGGTGAGTATGCATCTACGTGTGTATTGAATTAATAGAAGTAGAGGTCCCCACTATAATACAATTGTAATATGAAAAGTGTGTGTGAGTGAGTGAGTTAGTGAATGTGTGTGTGTGTGTGTGTGTGTGTGTGTGTTTGTGCCACCATCCGAGGTGCAGCGTTTGTACACAACGTACAGTATGCTAATACTGTCTGTTGGTGTGGTTATTGTCATTGTATTCTAGAGGTTGGTTGTACTTTCGACTACAGTCTCTAGACTAGGAAGCCTTTCTAACAAAGATGATGATATATCAACAACAACAGACCATTTCACAGCTGGGCTACAAGTGTACATTTTATTTATTTTTTTGGTAGCCTAGGACAAGCTGGTTGTGAGGGGCCTCCAGATGGCTGGTCTCTCTAAGAGAAGGAACAAGCCGTTAGCAAGGTGTTCAGTATCTGCTGTTATTGGTAGCCGATCAGTATGGAGGAGACGCTGCCTTTTATAACCATGAAGTGTTTTTATTGTCTGTAACCTACTATTGTTATTTTCATCATGTGTATTATCCTGTTTGTATGCAACAATGTGGCCAATCAGGCAGTTTTGCAACTAACCGTCTCTAAATATCTGATTGCATTATTAGTGTTTATGTCCTTGACAGACATATGTGGACATATTTCTAGATAAATCACATCGAGATATGTAAGAACCCAAACCTTCCGACACATTTTTTCCGGTTGAAACCATCGTGATGCTATCAGCTTTTTAGCCGCTGTGACTGTGATACCAGATAAAACGAAACTCTTTAGCTGTATAGGGACTGCAAACTCAAAAACATCATTCAACAGCAATACAGAGGGGTGTACAGGTATATTCAGAATTAAGAAATTTGATAATTGCTGGGACACTTCTTTCCAGAATATCTTAACTGGTGGGCAATCCCAGTACATGTGCATAAATGTACCCTCATCCCCATTTGTACATAAGGAGCATCTGGAGTCTTGTTTAAGTCCCATTCTGTTCAATCTTATAGGAGTCAGGTATGTCCTATGAATATAGTTAAGATTAATTTGTTGATGATCCGGGTTACGTGACGCAATTCGAACGTTTGCCCAGACTTCTTGCCAATCAAAAAAAAAATTCCAGGTCTGGTATATCCCTCCTCCAGACTGAGTCTAGGGGGAGGATTCCATACGAGGATGTTAGTAATTGATGATAAAAATCAGATACAAAACCTCTCGATGTCTCTTTTTCATAGAAGAATTTGTGATATCTGTGGTGTTCAATTGGTATCCTTAATGGGACTCCATGAGCCTTCAAACATACCAATAACTGTGCGTAAAAATAATGTGTGGAACTGGTGAGATACATTTTTTTATGTATGTCTTTATATCTACAAAAACCCTGTTTGTTGAAAACATCTCCTAATGTGTGTATGCCCTGCTTTTCCCATTTAGGGTATCTTATAGGTTGTTTTTTCAATCAGGAGTGCATTGTTATTGAATAGTTATTTAGTATGACTATGCCATTTATGTGGGTTAGAATATTTTTTTTGTGTTTCACGCCATATCCGGATCGCATGAGTAATAATGGGGCCAAATTTCAATTCGCATTGCTTAATTGATAATTTGGTGTATACTATGTCCTGCAGTCTATGTGGTGCTACTATATTTACTTCTAAGTTTCTCCAGGATACAGATGCTTGGGAATCAAACCAGGTTGTCAGTGGTCTTAAAGTGTACGCCTTGAAATAGTGGTAAAAATCTGGAAATGCCATACCTCCGTCGGATTTGTTTCTCTGTGCGGTGGATCTTTTTATACGTGGAGGTTTGTTATTCCAAATAAATGTGTATGCGGTAGAGTGTAATTTTTTCCAGTAACCATCTGGAGGGGTTGAGCTAATGAAGTTGATTCTAGGTAGGACATCCATCTTAACTATTGATACCCGTGCCTGTACTGAGTTTTTAAGTTTGGACCACCTGTCAAAGTCGTATTTGATCTTATCTTGGATTTTTATGTAATTGTACTTCACCGTTTGGCTTATAGTAGGGAATACTTCAACTCCTAAACATCTGAAGTGTTTAACCATTGGTATTTCTTCTGGAAGGAGTATATTTTTTGCAGGGGCATTAAGTGGAAGGAAAGCCGACTTTGGCCAATTTATCCTAAATCCCAATAGATTTGAGAAGATGAGGCATTGAGGTGTTAGGGTTTTGCATGAACAGTATTACACCATGTAGCTTGTTGATTTTATGATCTTATTGTCTTACTGTGTTGTTGTTGTATCGTTTTGTTACTGTTTCCCTTGCTTTTAAATTATAATTTTTTTTTAAGTACTCTGATCTATTTAAACTTGTATTGCTGCCTATATTTACCTAATGTTTTTTATCTCGGTTTTGGTACTCTTGTTTTTTTTTCTATTTTTAGTGCTGCTAATAGTTTTTAATATGCTCCCCCTGTACAGCACTTTGTGCCCCTGTGGCTGTTAAAGTGCTTTATAAATAAAGTTGGATTGGATTGGATTGGATTACGTCGTCCGCATATAAACTAATTTGATGTTGTGTGCCCTTGATTGCGATTGGTTCTATGGATTGGGATTGTCTTATATATTGTGCTAAAGGCTCTAATGATAAAGTGAATAGTCCGGGGCTAAGAGGGCAACCCTGTCTAGAAGAGCGTGATACCGGAAACATTTCGGAGGTGATTATACCTGTTGTAATCATGGCCGATGGGTCTTTGTATAATACTTTAATCATATCAATGAATCCTTTTCCTAACCCCATCCTTTCTAATACTGCCCATAGATAAGACCATTCCAACTTATCAAAGGCTTTCATCGCATCCAGGGACAGCATCGCCTTAGGTGTGGTGTCATCCTTGCTGGCATCTAGCACATGTAGTAACCGTCTTATATTATCCGTGATCAAGCGGCCTCTTATGAAGCCAGTCTGATCAGGATGAACTAAAGACGCCATATGCTTTTGAAGTCTGATGGCTAATACCTTGGAGTACAGCTTGATATCGGTTCCGAGGAGGCTTAAGGGTCTATAACTACCGCAATCGGTGGGGTCTTTTTTAAGGAGGACTGTTATGAGTGCAATATTGTCGTTCTTATGGAAGTTCCCCTACTTGATTGAATATAAAATCATAAGTAATAGGGGTCCAATTACATCCCAACATGAGAGGTACATTTCTGGTGGGATACCGTCTCTTCCAGGAGCCCTACCACTTTGCATTTCAGATATGGCCTCCCTAAGTTCATCTAGTGTGATGGGTGTTTCTAACTGTTTAGCGTCATCCTCTGATAGTTTAGGAAGGTAAATTTGATTAAGATATATGTCCATTTTGTTTTGATCGAAGGCCGTTTCTGATTTATACAAGTGTGTGTGTAACTTTGGTTGCCATTGTCAATTTGGGCACGACTGTATCAGAATAACCCACAATGTACAAGTGCACTGATAATATTTGTGTCCTTTAAACATTGTCTTTATGTGGACATAAATAAAGATTCAAAATGTGTGTGTGTGTGTGTGTGTGTGTGTGTGTGTGTGTGTGTGTGTGTGTGTGTGTGTGTGTGTGTGTGTGTGTGTGTGTGTGTGTGTGTGTGTGTGTGTGTGTGTGTGTGTGTGTGTGTGTGTGTGTGTGTGTGTGTGTGTGTGTGTGTGTGTGTGTTGTGTGTGTAGATCGTCATATCCGTGTGAAGGCCGAGGATAATGAAGCGGTTCTGTTAACCCTTCCCTCCTGAGGAAGAACAGTAGAGATGTGCGCAGAGATTGAATCTTTCGTTTACCCTGTTTCCCCCAAATCTACCCTGACCTGCATGCTGCTGCTACCTACACCCAATCTGTCCCTCTCTCTCTCCCACCCTACTCTACAACCCCTGCCTCTGGCTCGATGCTCCTCTCCTCTCCTCTCCTCTCCTCTCCTCTCCTCTCCTCTCCTCTCCTCTCCTCTCCTCTCCTCTCCTCTCCTCTCCTCTCCTCTCCTCTCTTCTCATCTCCTCTCCTCTCCTCTCCTCTCCTCTCCTCTCCTCTTCTCTCCTCTGCTCTCCTCAGATCTCCTGTCCTCTGCTCTCCTCTCGAGCCTTTATTTCAGATGGATACTATTGGCTTATTTCTCGCCAGGTGGACAGCGCCTTGGTGCTGAAGTCATTCAAACTATCCTTACTTAAATATGACTGTGACGGCGACGGAGAGTGGCTGACGAAGCCACCCTGAGCCTGTTCGTTTCCGACACTGAAGATGAGAACTTTGGTGGTTTTAGTACGCAGGAAGAAGACGAAGATGAGGATTAATGACTTGACTTTTCTGGTTACAGCCGTGTACACTGTACTGCAGTGAAAGGGTTAACGTGTGCCTTTTCTGGTTACAGCCGTGTACTGCAGTGAAAGGGTTACGTTTTGCTTGCGGTGGTTGCAATTCCCCCTCCTCCCCGCAGTCCTCGCAGCCAGTCGTCCACGAAGCGGAGTTAAAATACGTACATGGCTATAAGCTTCTAAAACTATTTAATAGGCTAAACTTCGTTTTAAATTCTTTAATTCACATTTGTTTATTTCATAAAATTTTTCCCGACATAATGCTATCTGCCCCGACCAGATCCGTGACTCCGTTGCGATAGTTTCAAGTTCAAGTTTCTTTAATAGTTGTCATACAGAAGTACAGAATACTTTCATACAAAATGCTTCTTACTGTTACGCTCCAGAGACTGTGCTAGACAAGATAAGTATCAAATAACATAGTATAGCATGTAAATTAGAAGTAGAAAAGAGGTCACAGTGTTCAGTATAGACATATGTACAATGTTCGATGCAGAATAGACGTAACTGAGTTACCATATAATATACAATACTATGCAGTGTACTAATATACAATACTATATAGTGCAAAGCGATACAGTTGAATTATCTGCTCAGAATAGTATAAGTGGCTATCTTTTATGTGTATTTTACCACTGATTGAAAACCACTGCTGTAGATCACTGCCGGTACGTGCGTGCAGAACCTTTATTTCAGCGGGGACTGTACGTGTTTATTTGAGTTACTGTACGATATAAGTATGTATTAAAAGACGGAGCTGTCTTTTATTGTAATATAATAATTATTAATATAAACAATTATAATAATAATTTATAATCACCAGAGCGCATCAGGTGCATGATGAAATAGCGGGGAACATAGGACCCGGGGAACATAGGACCCTTTTTTAGTCGTGAAGTGTACGTTTGAGAACACTACCATAATGACAGAGAAATGAAGCAAGGTGACATGGTTGGCCCTCACACAACTCGGTCGCTTTTTCGGGAGCCGCAACCGGAGTGGGGAACATAGGACCCGGGGAACATAGAACCCTTTTTATCGCGAGCGGGGAACATAGAACCCGGGGAATATAGACATGCTCCCCCACAGTTGTTGGTGTGGATTTTGAATGGCGGCTTAGCAACCAGAGCGTTTACAAGAAACACAATGGAGACGCAAACCCAACCATACCATACCAAACCTGGCCATGGCTAGCCCCAGCAAGGCTCAAGATAAGGCATATGTGTGTGTGAGTCTCCCATTCACTCATTGCTTGTTGATGGTTGAGTTACAGCTGTTTTGAGTTCCATTCTTTGCTTCAGGAAAACATTGGCTAGTCACAGGCTGTCATAGAGAATACATGGGCGTGTTAGCTAGTCACCCAGCTGTCATAGAGAATACATGGGCGAGTTAGCTAGTCACAGGCTGTCATAGAGAATACATGGGCGTGTTAGCTAGTCACAAGCTGTCATAGAGAATACATGGGCGTGTTAGCTAGTCACAAGCTGTCATAGAGAATACATGGAGACGTTAACGGTTAGCTAGTCACCCAGCTGTCATAGAGAATACATGGGCGTGTTAGCTAGTCACAAGCTGTCATAGAGAATACATGGAGACGTTAACGGTTAGCTAGTCACCCAGCTGTCATAGAGAATACATGGGCGTGTTAGCTAGTCACAAGCTGTCATAGAGAATACATGGAGACGTTAACGGTTAGCTAGTCACCCAGCTGTCATAGAAAATACATGGGCGTGTTAGCTAGTCACAAGCTGTCATAGAGAATACATGGAGACGTTAACGGTTAGCTAGTCACCCAGCTGTCATAGAAAATACATGGACACGTTAGCTAGTCACAAGTCATAGAGAATACATGGAGCTGTACAGTAGAAGCCCTTAGAAGTACAGCTTTTACTGCTACTCTACCACCACTCCACCACTCCACTTTGTGACTTCTATTGTTCTGGATTTCACACCTCCACTGCCTGCCACAGGCTGGAAAGATTTTCATCTTACATTTTTATTCGTCCCAAATGTCCCAGCCCCATCCAATTTCTTCGCTTTTTTCACTGTTAGCTAGTCACAACCTGTCATAGAGAATACATGGAGACGTTACAGTAGCTAGTCACAAGCTGTCATAGAGAATACATGGAGAAGTTAGCTAGTCACAAGTCGTAGAGAATACATAGATGTGAAGAAATTTGTTAAAACGTGGTTACTCTAGAGCAGGGGTCAGCAACCTTTTGACATGAAGTGCCTGTTTGAAATATAGTTGTAACTAGTGTGCCTCAACAATATTCCATGCATCGTAAAAAACATTTCTCATAATCAGGTATATTTTTACATTATTACATCATTATTGTTATTGTTATTATTAACAATATTATTATGATGGTTGTATCAACCCTAAATCTGAGTTGGGGCGGGGGTGCAATGCAGACAAACAGTTTTGCTTTACTGAGCTCCGTTATCTGGGGGCTGTAGTTGGTCACTTTAAGCTGCACACCGGAGCATCTTTTAATCCAGCTGTTTGCTGTTCTCTGATATTTTCGGACATTTCGTTGATGCGTCGCTCGACACTTCAAGCTGACATGGGAATATCTTTTATCCTTGATTTGATTGTCTCTTTGTTTGGCAAGCCTTCAAACAAAACATCTGAGCTACAGAGAAAAGCCTCCTTGATATACTCGACTTAAAAAAAAAGAACCTGGGAGGATTTCAACAAGATAAATGCGACAACAGTGCAAAATATTTCACTATAATATTTCAAATAAAAATTAAACAAATTATAATTTTAATTTTAAATTTTTTTTATGCTGCCCCCTGTGCCAATGAAAATGCCTAGGGTTGCCTACTCCTGCTCTAGAGGTAATCAAGAGAAGTGTAGCTAGGCTAGTGGCAGTGGCGGCTCGCCACTGGGGGCGCTAGGGCGCCGACCCACCTGCTGGCCAGCTGCTGTTAAATCAGAGAAGAAGACAATAAAACTTTTTCGTTTTTGTGTTTTATAGCCCTATAAATAATATAAACATGTTTAAAATGAATAATATTTACTCATTTTAAGTATGTTTGTATTTCCAATGCACAATATAACGTTATTATCTAAATTAAAAAAACATCGTTTTCATGCGCAGGAAGTGACGTTTTTTTTTATTTTTTCGTATTTCTCGCCCGGGCTAGAAGCGATAGCGCTCTGAGTGCGCGTCACAGTTTGATCGCTGTCTCCGTCACAGCCAATCAGTGCATACGGCGTTGTGCGTTGAAATATGACTATTATGTTGGAATCCGAGCGCGATTTGAAGCGGTCTAGGCAGCAGCGTGAACTTCCGTGAAGAATTTCCATAGCCGCATTTCGCGGAGACGCTCTCTGATTGGCCGACGCCAGTATTTTTTTCCATGGCAGAATTTCACAGAGACGATCTCTGATTGGCCGAATCCAATTTCTAATGTTCCAATTCTAGCTTCTAGCTTGGTTCCTAGGTTGGTCTAGGACGGTTGTTTGTCTTAGAGCGTGCGCCGTGCCGTGACTGCAAGTTCTTTAGACTGTTAAGCTTAGGCACTCTTTCAAAGTTGGTTAAGGTTAGAGTTTGTCTTAGAGCATGGCGATAGAACGCCAGGTAGTTTGCAGTCTGTTCGAGCGGAAATGGACAAAGGAATGTACTTGTTGAGTGTTGTGCTAACGAGCTCAGCTAACACTTGGCTAACAAGCTATATGGCGGATTATACACGTTTATCAAGCTCTCCTGCCCTGGACGTTTCAACTAAACAGTGAGTCTCTCTCTCTCTCTCTCTCTCTCTCTCTCTCTCTCTCTCTCTTCTCTCTCTCTCTCTCTCTCTCTCTCTCTCTCTGTGCTTAACGTTAACGTTTGTAAATAGTTTTTTTTAGGAGCAGTACTACTGCTGGCCATTCATGAAGCGAGACATTGCTGATTGTTTATTTATTTTATAACACAAGACTATGACTACCAACTGCCTAGCCAGCCGTGTATCAATCTTGGATGCAATAATAACGTTACTTACCACACTGACTATGTCGATGGCTCATTGATTTAACTACTGCAGCTCTCTCGGATTGAAAATACGTGGATTATGGCTTGTTCAATATCGTCTATGTTTGAATGAATGAATGAATGAGAACTTTATTAACAGATTGCAGAATGGGTACAATACAGTACGGCTCAATACACACAATTGTTAAGGGGATGCAGACCAGAGAAAGACGTTTGTCTTGTTTACATCAGGGTCCCAGATTTTCGATTCATATCGATAGTTTAATAGCTAGCCTTGGCTCGTTTAACAATATGCTAAATATGTGTACAGCCCTGTACTCATACTGAAGTTATTCTTGGTATATAATAGGTCTGATTGTGTAACGAATCGATTCCACGTCGCGCTGTGTGTGAGAGAGAGAAGGAGAGAGGGAGAGATCTGCCTGTGTTTGGAGACGGGCGAGTTTTTGTTTCTAACTTTTCTATTTATATTGTGTTTCAAGTTGTGAATTAGAGTCTAGACTATACTTTATTTGACTGGTTGTGTGTTGTTGTAGTAACAGCTGAGCGACTCGTTCATAAGAGCCGATTCATTGCCGTGAGCGTGAGTCGAATCGCTCACGTCTTGCCATGAGTCTTGCGTGGTACAGTACTGTACTGTACATGGTTGCAAAATATTTGGTATAGCGCCCCTAGTGGCGAAGTACCCACCAGCCGCCACTGGCTAGTGGTCTGCTAAAGTGTATGTGTGTGTGTGTGTGTGTGTGTGTGTGTGTGTGTGTGTGTGTGTGTGTGTGTGTGTGTGTGTGTGTGTGTGTGTGTGTGTGTGTGTGTGTGTGTGTGTGTGTGTGTGTGTGTGTGTGTGTGTGTGTGTGTGTGCGTGCGTGCGTGCGTGCGTGCGTGCGTGCGTGCGTGCGTGCGTGCGTGCGTGCGTGCGTGCGTGTGTGTGTGTGTGTGTGTGTGTCTATTGCTATTTGTTTTTAATCTACATCATTTCATGGTGCGGTTATTCAGAAATATAAATATAAATACTCACCACATGTAATATGTGTAGGTAGGGAAATAGTGGTTTTGTTTTTGTTTGAGTTTACTGCTTTACAAATTGTTGTAGGCTTTGAACAGGAGCTAGTAATTAAGTCTAAATAACAATTAGATTTGGCGTCTCTGGCAGACGACGTGCATTTATTTCCAAGCTGTCTAAATGATCACCAAGGGGACGGATCCCCAGAGTGTCTGGCAAGTGACCAGGCTCTGTTCCTTTCCTTAAAATAAAGCTGACAATTCGGGTGAAAACCAAGGAGTTAATGCATTATACTGTGAACGTTTCCAGACCTCTCATGGCAGAGAACGTGTTTAGTGGAGGACAGCCCTCCATTCTGTCTGACACAGTGTTTTTATAACTGTAGCAGTGCAGGAGGAAGGTTGGTCTAAAGTCCTTCGTCATGTGGGAATAAAACTGGGAAGAAACTCAGAGAGAATTAATATTTCCTCAACCGTTCCTGCTCAATACTATACCAGGGTTGCTATAGCAGTCAATGTGTGTGGGTTGGCTATTGCTGTCTAACACACTTACACAGGAGGTGGGTTCCTGATATTTCCTGCAACTTAAATACATAATTTCAATAAAATAGCAAACACAAGGGTAAGTACAGTGTATAAGGTTGCATAATAGTTTAACGTTGAACACGAAAACACATGCATGCACACACACTCACAGAGGAACTGCGCCCCTATACTATTGTTTAGAGAAAGCCCTGATGTGTGTGCGTGTGTGTGTGTGTGTGTGTGTGTGTGTGTGTGTGTGTGTGTGTGTGTGTGTGTGTGTGTGTGTGTGCGTGCGTGCGTGCGTGCGTGCGTGCGTGCGTGCGTGCGTGCGTGCGTGCGTGCGTGCGTGCGTGCGTGTGTGTGGTGTGTGGGGGGGTAATGTCTCTGCTGGTAGGCTCCACCCACGTGGGACATGTCTGCACTGGGCGACATGTAAGAAGCAGACTGGTGCTGCTTTGAAGGAATGAAAGAAACCACTTGGATTCACTGTCCACCAGCTCTGCTGGGATGTCTGGGGCACTATATCTCTCCTCTAAAACCTCCATTAAGCCTTGTTGTCATATCAATGTTTGTAGTAGAAAAGTTAGCATTTGTTCCCAGTGCTGAATACGATCCAAGACAAAATCGAGGTTGTGTGACCCATCCAGTTTGTATATCTCTCGATAGAAGGGTCAGCCTCTCTGCAACCGTAGCCTAATATAAAAACAGTTTAACTTGTCTTTCCGTCTGGTATTAGCTATGATACATTCAACACACAAGATTATAGGATGCACTGTATTACACCATATCTCTCCTGTAAAACCTCCACTGACTACTCTAGTTGGAGAGATTGACAGCTTCCATTTAGTTCACCTCAGCAAGTAAGCTGAACACATCGCTCACCCAGAGAAGACAAAAGACAACACATCTAGAATAATATACAAAGAAATACAGAAATAGCACATTTTATTTGATCATTAGAAATATTAAACAAGTGGAAACATGTCCAGAGAAGTGCTGGAGGTTTTGTGGAGACTAGAGGCAGTGGGTGTGAGGGGTCAACAGTAGAAGTGTCTCTGTGTGCAGAGACTGTTGCATGTACCTTACTGAGTGATCAAAGCCTTATCATGGACAGCACTGAAGGTCACACAAGATATACGTGTTCAGAGAATATGAGACAGACTCTATTCAGACTTGGCATTCAAATGCGTCTTGGGTGATCGATCACAAGTGGTCAGCTCTAAGTGTGACGCGTCAAGGACGCCATGAAAGCCGATCACTCAGACCAAATTTGGAGGTGGCCTGGGTCACATATGGCCACATTCCCCTAGCAGTGTGTACACTCATGCGTCCTGGGCCATAATGAAAGATCGCCTAGTAGGGGTGTGCGGAAACTTGTGATTTTTGCCAACTCTCGAAATGTTTGCAGTTGCTGCCAATTCCTGGAATTTTACAGCAAAAAATATCACATACAACTTTGAGAAAAGCTGCTGTAAAATCAAGCATTTTTTTATCACAAGTGGTCACTCAAGACATATAATATCCATGCATATATCTGGATACAAGTAATGAACAGGGCCACTGTTTGTATGTGTGCATGAGCACCTTTATGTGTGTCTGTATGCCTGTGTGTGTGGGGGCGTGGGCACGTGTGTTTGTGCACCCAAGCGGGCAAGTCTGTGTGTATGCGTGCGTGGTCACCGCGCATGCATGTGTGTTTGCATGCGTCAAAGTCTTTCTAGTGGAAATCCCTGTCTGAGAGATGAAAGCGGGGGGAGACAACAAGGAGGACTCATTTCCTTGATGTTCAGTATTCCTGCAAACTATCTCTGAGATCCCTCTCACTGAGGCCCCCCGGGGGGGATATCTAACGGCAGTATGCAGGGCTGGGTGGCTTTCCCAGGCTCTCTGGCTGAGAGGCAACGTTTTGATGTGAGAGGGTTGGACATCAGAGTCAGAGCACATTATTTCCTGTTCTGGGGTCTTCTGAGGGCAGAGGCTGAACTCCTCTCTCTGCGTGCAGGAATGCACTGATACCAATATGGGTTGATTCAATATCAGGCAGACTACACTTGTAACCCTTTCACCGCCGCACAACAAAGGGTTAACACTTTCACTACCACAATACAGAAGGTAAACTAACCCTTTCACTACCACACTACAGAAGGTTAACCTTTCACTACCACACTACAGAAGGTTAACCTTTCACTACCACACTACAGAAGGTTCACCCTTTCACTACCACACTACAGAAGGTTAACCTTTCACTACCACACTACAGAAGGTTAACCCTTTCACTACCACACTACAGAAGGTTAACCGTTCACTACCACACTACAGAATGTTAATCTTTCACTACCACACTACAGAAGGTGCACACTGTAAGAAAAAAAGCTGCAAAAAAACGGTAAATGTCTGGCATCAATGGTTTCCAAATACTTACTGTCAAATTACAGTAAAATCAAATACATTTACAGATTACAACCTTTATTTAATGGTTAATATTTTGATAAAAGGTAATTTACTGTATTTTTATGGCATTTACACTTAAAGTAGAAAAACAAACGTAACCTGTAAAATAATACAGTGAATTTCCTGTGAAAAAACATAATTTTTTTACAGTGCACCCTATCACTACCAAACTACAGAAGGTTAACCTTTCACTACCACACTGCAAAGGGTTAACCTTTCACTACCACACTACAGAAGGTTAACCTTTCACTACCACACTACAGAAGGTTAACCTTTCACTACCACACTACAGAAGGTTCACCCTATCACTACCAAACTACAGAAGGTTAACCTTTCACTACCACACTACAGAAGGTTAACCTTTCACTACCACACTGCAAAGGGTTAACCTTTCACAACACTTTCACTGCCACACTACAGAAGGTTAACCTTTCACTACCACACTACAGAAGGTTCACCCTATCACTACCAAACTACAGAAGGTTAACCTTTCACTACCACACTACAGAAGGTTAACCCTTTCACTACCACACTACATAAGGTTAACCCTTCCACTACCACACTACAGAAGGTTAACGCATTCATTACTACACTACAGAAGGGTAACTTAACGTTCGGTGTACCGTATATGGTACGCCACGCCCGTGAGCGGGACGCTCGCACGTCGCGGCACTTTGCTCTCGTCTGCCAGCTCCGGGCTGCATTTTTCGCAGATCAACCAATACATTGTTTGAAAGTTGAATTTGGCGTCTTTCGATCGTCAATCGATCGTCGATTTTTGTCAGACCATTTTTGCTGTGTGGAGTTTTCTCACCTGATTGGTTAAAGTGGGAATGCGATACCAGAACATTTAAAGCTATTATTTTAACATGTAGACTGCTTATTTTAACAAACAAAACAATATCACTTACAGCACTTTTAACACTTTCTGCGCCAAAAACGTCGTACAACGGGTTTCAATTTCATGCAAATTCTGCCAGATCACGAGTTGCCAAAATGGATATGCCGGTTGGATATCGGTGCATCTCCTAAATACGTCCGGCCACTCGCATATCATCCCAGGACTCTAGCCACACACTGTGGATATGGATCGCTGCCATAACTCAATAATCGACATGATTTGGGCGTGTATTAGTATTATACAAACCGGAAATGGATTGCCTCGATCCCCATCAAATAACTGGGATCTGTTTGCTCCAGTATCATCGCCCAACGGTAAGAGGAGGCTGCCGTGACTTTCAGCGTTTTTGTTTATTATTATCGATGCAAACTGCTCTGATCTATATATCACCCATACTACATAAATCATTTAACGACGATCACGGAATTATAAACGACCCCCCCCCCCCCCCCCCCCGTTCACCCGCGCATGATCAGTCATAACGTTTAGGGCCATGTACAGTTGAAATTTTTAATATAGCGTGGATCGGCATCAAACGGCATTTGATAATCTAATATATGCATTTATGCCTATATCTCACGTTCTAGGAATTACTGCAGAAAACGATAAAAACATATTTATACTCTAGACGGTATTTTCGTATGAATGTGTGAATGAAAAAGTTAAACGTTCCTACATCCTGAACGATAGATAATCGATGTTGAATGGGCCATAGTAATGTCAATTTAGCAATACAATTTAAAAAGTTATAGCCCTGCAAAGAAGGGGAACTTCTCCATAGACTTAGACTGGTGGCAGTGATCAAACATTGATGGATATAAGCGTGGCAGTTAATGTGTTAAGCACTAGCTCACCACAGGCTGGTACAGCAAAGGGGCGTTGTTTGGGCCAACATGAAGTGGAGGGCTGACAGCCCCTTAGCTGTGATATGATAACCATACCACGGCCTGGAGTGAGCTATTGCTTTTATACAATGGTCACCAAGTATAGCAATATGAATATCTGGCAAGGTTTCATAAAACAGCTCTATTGACATTTAGCAGAATGGTTGCCAAGCAACACACACATAGTGGAAAGCATGCGTCTTCATCTTTTTTAGAAAGCTAATGTTATGCTAGCAGGCATTATGGCCCCCAGCATTGCATAAAGTTTGCAAACAGTGAATATGATCTAACAGTATGTTTAACAGAGAATTGAGGTAGCTATTTTATTTGTTTATTAAAAAGGATCCCCATTAGCTGATGCCAATGGCACCAGCTAGTCTTCCTGGGGTCCGAAGTCCCACATATCAATATATGAAGAATAAAGCCGAAGGCCGGACCAGCACTCTCAGATTAAAAAAAAAATTTTTTTTAATGGCAGCCTATAGTACAGACATGTTTCGGAAAACAGGTGTTCCATCTTCAGTGTAATAGGCTAGCAGTGATAGCTTGTAAAAATGGGAGCTATATACCATGTGGGCAGGAAGTGACATCATAGAGGTGAGCTTGGGAATGCTAGTCAACTTTGACCTCCAGAGTAAATATACCAGAAACTTAAATAAGCCAAAAGCAAACACAAAATTCTATAAGCAAAGAACCACTACAAAAGAAGGACAACTTTTCTCCATTCATAAAATAATAATAATAATACTCGTGAAAATAAAAGTAATAAAAAGTCACTTGTAGGAAACAGGATAACAAAAAAAAAAAATTTATTCCCTTTGGTACAGAGCCATTAATCAAATGAATATAGTAACCTGTCTCCCCTCGAGAGGGCATTGTAGACTAACGAGTCCCTTAAACAATAAGATTGTATTAGGAGAAAATAGAGAGATACGGTACACCCTTAAGCAAGGACATAGTGGTGCTAATCACTCAAATAAACACTTGAAATGTCAGTAAAAGTGTATATCTCCGGGACCGATGATCCTTTCTTGCTTACTCCTCCGTGGTGGAAGGGGGCCGTCCGGAAACATCGTCACACACACACACACACATACAGTATATACATGTATACACATACACACATACATATACACACACACCAGGGTTTCCGTTAGAAAAAATTGTTGCCGGCCTCAGTGTCCGGTAGATTTCAATCTACCGGTCAAATGAGAGAAATTCCGGTCAGAGTTTATTGAGCTTAAAAACAATTGATAGGCAAAAGAATGACAACAAAACAAAAGAATGACATCATCAAGGCATGTAGATTTATAATATTTTTACTTAAAACTAGGCTACTTTTGCGTATAAAGTCATTATATTCCAAATAAAATAAGTCCCGAGACTCGTGCTGCTGCCGACTTTAAATCAAATAGGTGTCTGTGGGCAGTCGCCCGACATTAATAAACAACAGTCTGTTATAATCACATTTTTATGAGCTAACGAATTCCGTTATATTGGACATTTGTATTAATTATATCAAGCGAAGAACTGAGAAATTTGGCAGAGAGAGACGGCAACATTATCGTGGGTTTGCGTGACGACTCTCTCTCTCTCCACCTCCCAATGACTTATTTGCGAGAGTATGTCGATGCAGAGCAGCAGATTCAGCTGTTATTGGCTCTTTTCTGGGGACCGCACAGCAGCGCTCCCCACCCAACATTGAATTGAAAATGGCTGAATTGGAGTACTGCTGGAGTACTGCATTGTGCTGCTGCTGCTCCGGCTCTGCAGCTTCACAAAAGTTCGCACACCCAGCACCAAGCTCTCGCTGACAACGTCGTTGTCATTATTAGAAGCAACGATGAAACAAATGTAATGATTGTTTCGTTCATCGCATAGGCTATTTAATTTTAGCCTATTTTAATACAATTCAAATAATCAAATTGTGCTTAGACTCAGGGAATTATTTTCACCGGACATTACATTTACATTTACATTTAGTCATTTAGCTGACGCTTTTATCCAAAGCGACTTACAAGTTCTGTGCGACAAGACAGCAAGAAGGGTATAACTCTATCAGCTGAGTAACAATGTTCATCAAAGTGTTGCGTGTTACAGTGTAGGCAGGGCCGCCTGGGAGAAATGCGAGGCCCTGTGCGAGATTTATATTTTTTTTTATACAGTCAACATATTCTTAAATAATAGCGGTGCCCGAGGCGGGGCATGATACAGTCAACATATAGCAAAAGAGAGAGCGAGAGAGAGCTCCCGTTCTACAGTCAATATACAGTGTACAGAGAGAGAGAGAGAGAGATACATTGGAAAGAAATTGAAATGCTATTTGGCCCTAAACAGAGAGTACACAGTGGCAGAATACCTGAGCACTGTGACTGAAGATCCTTGAGCACAGCCTAGCCATCGAGAAAGGCCGCCATAGGCAGACTGTGTGTGTTAGAAAGAGAGAGAGAGAGAGAGAGAACATGTGTGTTTGTCATGTGTGTGTGTGTTAGAGAGAGACTAGAGCATGTATGAGAGATTCAAAAGGACAAAGATCAACACTTAAATCCAAGAGAGAGAGAGAGAGAGAGAGAGAGAGAGAGAGAGAGAGAGAGAGAGAGAGAGAGACACATTGGAAAGAAATTGAAATGCTATTTGGCCCTAAACAGAGAGTACACAGTGGCAGAATACCTGAGCACTGTGACTGAAGATCCTTGAGCACAGCCTAGCCATCGAGAAAGGCCGCCATAGGCAGACTGTGTGTGTTAGAAAGAGAGAGAGAGAGAGAGAACATGTGTGTTTGTCATGTGTGTGTGTGTTAGAGAGAGACTAGAGCATGTATGAGAGATTCAAAAGGACAAAGATCAACACTTAAATCCAACAAGAAGAGGGTCTATACCAGAGAAACCAAAGCAGCAAGGAGCCAATGGCCGACATCAGCTAAATAGGCTAGCCAGGTACTGTGACACCAGGCCACACATAGCTTTGGCCAACGGCCCAACGCTACCCAAGCTACACAAACGACCATTCACACACAGCACATGTCGTATCTCCAAATGTTGTGAAGTAGCATATGTTTTGCCTGGAAAAAAACATCGTTATTAACAAAACATTCGGGAGGGGAAGGAAGGAAGAGTGGGGTAATGTCATGACATTTTCATTAATCTTACCTGCACGAGGAACGCAGGGCGAAAGGCCGCAACACAGGTCTCCACGTTGACGAAAGGCCTCTCGCTGTCGGGACAAATAAGCTATGGCCAGAGCCTTGTCATGGTGCAGGCCCGACTACATCTTCTGTCAAAGATGATGTCGTAGTCAGAGTGCCAGGGCCTGCTATTCTCAAGGCTAACTGATAGCATCAAACGAACGTTCCCAGCTGACGCTAAACAGCTAACTGGCTAACAGTTAGCTCAATCAGGCACCTGGCTGTATGTAGCCGCATAGCTTGCTTCTGCGTTAGCTAACAGCTAACAAGCTATGCGGCTACATACAGCCAGGTGCTCTCACCAGGCACACACCGTTAGCTACTAGTAGTACTATATTAGCTAGTCGACCAGTTTGGCTCCAGAGAGAGAGAAAGAGAGATAGGTCAGGTCCACGGCGGGAATATAATCATAGGTTGACTCACCATAACGCAGTATCAACGCGGCGCCAATGGTAAAGTTGGAAGGAGACTTTCTTGGCCCACGGTGTAATTTCTTCTTCTTCTTCTTCGAGTACTTTCCGGCAGACTGGACACCTTTCGGCGTATTGCTGCCTAACAGATTTATCTGCTCACAAGTTCTCTTCTCCTTCTTTTGAAAAGACATCCACTCGCCTCGCCTCGCTCCTCTGAATAGGTTAGCTAACGCTAGTTAGCCTTTAGCTAAGCTAGCTACTAGCCGACATCATCATGGCTATACCATGACAAGGCTCCGGCCATTTGTCCCGCTAGCGAGAGGCCTTTCGTCAACGTTCCTTGGTGACCGACCGACTGATAATGACCGACCTCTTTCTTCGTCTTGGCTGGCATAACTAAGCATAATAGTCAAAAGCTGCACGCGCGAAATAGTCAAACGCAGCTGACTCACGCCGGCGTACTACACATGATGTAAGTAAAACCACTCCCTTCGTTGAAACCAATAGTATGTCTGCTGCAGAACCCCAGAGGCTGAGCTCCAATAGTGAGTATGTCTGCAGGACTGCAGACCCAGGAACAAGTCAGACACATTCTACAAACGTGTCTAATGTGAAATATATAAGCATATAAGCAAAACTAGATTTTAGGTCTGTGATGAAAAAGGGCCTTGCGGGAAGGGGGGCCTCGCAAAAAAAAAAATTTTGCGAGGCCCCCCTTCCCGCGAGGCCCTGTGCGACCGCACTGCTCGCACACCCCCTGAGGCGGCCCTGAGTGTAGGTTAGTTTATTAGGACAAGTGCATGACAGTAAGGTTAGTCGGGGTTAGATTTTTTTATTTTTTTTAATTTTTTTTATCATTTCAGATAATGGTTGAAGACCGGATTGAAGACCGGAGAGATTAAATATGTCGGACTTCAACAGATTTTGCCGGTCAAATACCGGTAATTACCGGCTAACGGACACGCTGACACACACACTATATACATATACACATATACATACACATATTCAGTATATACACAATAACGACTAGGGATGCACAATAATTATCGGGCCGATAATTATCGGGCCGATATCAGCAATTATGACGTCATCCCGATAAACCCGATAACATTATTGATAGCTCCGATAATATATAATAAATTTTTTGGTTAAAAGAAATCCGGTGTGGGTGGATTTGGATGAAGGGCGCTTGTTTTTATTATAGCTTCCTCCTGTTTTGCCAGTACTGTGGTACGACTGACAGCGTGTGGTTTAGGAACAGGGAGTTTTTCACAAATCCAGCGCTCCCTTTCTTGGCTGTGACGTAGTCACGTTACATTCGGAGGCAGACAGTCGATCTGCCAATTACGTCCCACCGCTTGCACCCACCTCTTCTTCTTACCACCAATCAGAAGCTCTCGTTCGTTTATTTACCTCCGGATTGTCGGCCATTATTCTACTCGGAGCTCAGGCTAATAACGTTAGCTCCCCGCCAGCCACATTCACAAGTACCAGCGCTTATACATTACTGGCAAATGTCTTGTTGCACTTGTGGCAACGAGCGTTGTCAGCATCGACTTTAGTAAAAATAGACCCAGACTTTTGAACGTTTCGTTCTGTCCGCCATGATGAGAGCAGAGCTGTCTGTACTCGGCAGCACCCGTGTGTGTGTGTGTGTGTGTGTGTGTGTGTGTGTGTGTGTGTGTGTGTGTGTGTGTGTGTGTGTGTGTGTGTGTGTGTGTGTGTGTGTGTGTGTGTGTGTGTGTGTGTGTGTGTGTGTGTGTGTGTGTGTGTGTGTGTGTGTGTGTGTGTGTGTGTGTGTGTGAGTGAGTGAGTGAGTGAGTGAGTGAGTGAGTGAGGTGGTGAGTGAGTGAGTGAGTGAGTGAGTGAGTGAGTGAGTGAGTGAGTGAGTGTGTGTGTGTGTGTGTGTGTGTGTGTGTGTGTGTGTGTGTGTGTGTGTGTGTGAGCGAGTGTGTGTGTGAGCACAGCCCGCTCCTTGCGCAGGCAGAGACACCGAGGCAGGAGAGATATAGAAAACGGCCAACAAGATTAGTTTGCGACGTTTAAATTCCTCAAAAAAAAACTCCATAATTTCTCGAGTACCGATAGCAGTACCGATGACGTCGGAGCTTATACATACTAAAAAAAATAAATAAAATTGATCAAAAATATATATATATATATATATATATACATTTAAAAAAAAATATAATACAATAAATATCGGTTATCGATATCGGTTATCGGCTTGAGGAGCATAAAGTTATCGGTATCGGTGTCAAAAAATCAATATTGTGCATCCCTAATAACAACCTAACTTATTACAATCATACAAAAAAAGACATAACAAAAACAATATTGCACATGAAAGATGAAGAGCTAATGCTTGCCTGTAAAGGGCAGCATTACCATCTTCAGCTTGTCACAGTTAAGAAAATAATAACAACAAATAATTAAAAACTAAAATAAATAACCACTACTGCTCGTCATTTATGTTTAAAGGATGATTTGCTATTTAATTGACATATGTGTTCTGGGCAGCTATTCCAATAAGTAATGGCTTGATAAATGACAGATTTTCATAAGGCATTCGATTTTGGGCGAGGTAACATGATTTTACCGTCTCCTGCCATTCTAGTTAAATGATTGTGTAATTGACTGCATCTGATAATTTGACTACAGTATATAAAAACTCAGGCTTAGAGGTGTGTATGCTGTTATTCAAGAATGTGACTGTATTTAAGACAAGCATTTTATCTAGCGATAACCATAAGAGTTCCCTATCCATACTGTTTATGTTTGTTGTTTTGGGGCAATGTAGGACTAGCTCTGTTCTGGGTAATTTGTAGTTTCCTCTGTGCATTGTCAGATGCAGAGGACCAAACATGTGACCAGTAGTCCAGGTGGTTTCAAACGAATAACTTAACGACCTATCCCAGAATATGTGCTGGAACATAAGGAAGGCATTTTCTTGCCATATAAATGCCATTACCCATTTTCTTAGCCACTGTGTCAATGTGCTCTACCCATGTCAGTTGACTATCTATTGTGACTCCCAGTCATTTAACCTTATCAAGCTGGTGTATGGGTTCACCAGACAAGTGCAGACTCTGTGTAGGATTGGCTAATCGTTTGTGACTGGTTCCTAGGATAATGGCTATCCAGCCATCTAATTGCATGGTGCCAGAAGCAAAGATATTCTCACGTTGTAGCTGGCTGGCTTGTTTTCAGATGCAGAGTGATACTGATTTGTGCAGAGGAATTAGATGCCATAGCCATGGTATATGGTCTAATCAGATTGCTTGATTTGAGCTCCCTGTTTTATACTATTCTACAGTATATGACACTGTGTTTTCATGTTGCATTTAAGTAGAAGCATTTGTTTTTTTTGTTTGTTTTTCTCCCCATTTTCTATTTTTCTCCCATCCCAATTTTCGTATTTCCAATTCTTCCCTCCCCTGTCTTGAACGTTGCTAGACTATGCCTCCCACTGGTCGGCTGTAGTGAGGATAGAAGCCTTGCAGCACGTGTCCCCTCCAGTACACGAGGAGGCAGCCTGTCGCATCTTTTCACCGCAGCAGCTCGAACTGTCATTGGCGAGGAGTAACGTGTGGGTGGCTCACGCTGCCCCCGATACTTCCTGTTTCCGCCGCACCGGCGTCACCCAACCGACCTGTAGGAGTAGCTGTCCACAACGTCTAATCCCCACCCACCGGCTTTCCCACCCTCTAACACTGCCAATTGTGTTAGTATGACGGCCGGCCAAGCCGGTAGCAACGGCGAGAGCTGGGCTCGATACCAGCATATCCTGCGTTAGTGGCGAGCGCCTTGCCCACTGCGCCACTCAGCCGCTCAAGTAGAAGCATTTGTGAGGTCAGAATATACGTGTTTGATGCTTATGTAATCACAACATCATAATAGAAAGTTGCTACAAGTGCTTTTAATGACTTTGAACAGAGTCTACATTCAGAACAAGTCTTGATGTATAATCAATTAAGTGGGTTGGACACATGACCTGAGATGAGACAAACTTTCTGACTTTCTCACTGAGAAACTCTGGATGAAATTGACAGTGAGTGTCCTCTGGGCCAGGCCTGCCGTGACAATGTAAAAACTATCCTCTCTTTCCCTCTTTTCACACAACCTCTGATGCTGTGACACTGAAGTGAGTCACCTGTGAGCAACAGTAGGGCCCCGGGCCCCTGCATCCACCCCTGCATCCACCCCTGCCTCGGCCCCCCCCGCCATCTTAATCAACAGAACCTTCCGTCGGGGATGGAGAGCGAGGCGATTTTCCCCTGGAACAAATCCACATGAACTGAATTCGACACAAGCATTTTGGAAGCTTAATCGGAAACCTAGGACAATGAGTAAGATGAAGCTTTCTTTGCTCATATTGTCATTGTGTATTATGTAATTAGGTAACCGACAATGGTGCAGCCTTTGGAGACGGGAAGAGAATGAGTTTGAAAAAGATCATGCGCCACACGACTGAGTGAGAACGAAAGGGAACGCGGACGAGGAGGCGAGCCGGCGAGAGGCATATCGTGGGTGAGACGGAGGAAGAGAGGAGATGGGGGAGAGAAGGAGGGAGAGAGAGAGTAAGCCCACCGCCCGCCCCTCCACCCCTCCTATTTTCCTCCGTCTCTTCCTTCCTAAAGGACCCGTGGCTGATGGTTGATAAACAGCATTTTTTCTCTCCCCTCTCTCTCTCTCTCTCTCTCTCTCTCTCTCTATCTATCTATCTCTCTCTCTCTCTCTCTCTCTCTCTCTCTCTCTCTCTCTCTGCTAGTGATGTGGTTACTGATTGTTCTGAAGGTCCAGTTGGAGCAGGACTCTGCCTCGTTGCTGCAGGACCCAATAGCTATCCAGGCTCTGTCGGCTAGCCCATTTAACTCTACTCAGTCTCTCTCCCTCTCTGTCTCTCTTCATCTGCCTTTCTCTTTCTCTCCCTCTGACTCGTATCTCCCCTCTGCCCCCCCTCTGTTGTTTTGAGGGTCATATTAGAGCAGGAGCCTGTCTCACTGTCACTCTAACGGGACACAATAATTATAGGCCATCTTGGTCAATCAATTGGTCTCTCTGTCTCTCTCTCTGTCTCTTTCTCTATTTCTGTCACAGTTTCTTTATATCTGTCCCTGGCGAGTCCCTGGCCGTCTTGCTCGTAGCTTCTTTACAAAGAGCATTTATGCTGCGTAACCGATGGAGCTGACCCAGATTCGATTTCTGTGGAAAGACGTCAAGCCAGAGATACTGAGGGTTACAATAACCCAGGTCAGACTCGCATTAGGACCCAGGAGAAAACCAGACTTTACCTGGTATTGATTTGGTAAAAAAAAAAAAAATTGGAAAGCATGGCAGTTTGGAACGCATGCCCGTTCGGAGCGGGCCGATTGCTTGGCCCCTGGAAGCACTACTTGCAGCGTTGTGGAACAGACAGACAGAGACCGAAACAGACAGCAGACAGAGATTTCTTCCTTCATATTATGGATTTATACTTCATAATTAATTATATCCGGGTCTGTTACGACCAGTGAAAGGAGTCAATACAGTGTCTCAATTTCTAGCTGTGCTCCCCCATGCTCCCCTCCCCCTCAGTCACTGTCCTCCAAAGTCTACAGGACACAGCCATGAGCGGTCGCAAATTCCCGAGCTCCCGGAGCCCTCGTCAATACAGCAAGAAAAAGAGATTTTGCGCCCATTTTCTCCTCGTTATGTTTTGGATAACGGATTCGTACCTCTACTCAACGATGAAGCACAACCAGACAGAAGAGGAGAGAAGAGCAAAAATAGAAAAGGAGGTACACAGCGACTTCTATTTCCAAAACGGCACGGAGCATAAGCACCTGGCCGTGGGGACAGCGACCGTTCACGCAACATTAACGGCCAATCCTGAAAGAAAGAACAGACCCCCGAATGGCAGAATGGACCGAAAGACCTTTTTGTCCCTTATCCTGCTACTCTCGGGTGACGTGCAGCTAAACCCTGGACCCAGCCACGTCAGGACCCCCGTCAGGACGCGAACCCAGACGCGACGACTGGGACTGGCACTACAGGATGCAACGATGGCTTCGGGTGCCTACTTTCCACCCGATGCCGGAGCAATCAACCCACCCGACGCCGTCGCAGAGGAACACACGGGAGGACGAGACGGGAGAGAAGGTACCGGGGATAATCAACGTGACGGTGGCGCAGGTAGCCGGCAAGCTAACACAGCAAACTACCGGAGCCAGAGGACCCTACCCTTCCCCCACCGAAAGCCACCCGGTCAGCGAGACATCACCAGTGCCACAGCAGGGAGCCGGCGGGATGGAATCAACACAGCCCCTGGTCCCTGCCCCCTCCCCACGGAATTCCACCACCAGACGGAATCAACACAGACGCCAGCAGATATACCAGGACATCACAAAGAATCACACCCACCCCCCCCTCCCACACACGGACCAAATAATAACAACACAGCCCCACCCCCCTCCCGTCGCGGGACACCCACCTTGATCAAAGGATCCCCCACCCCCCCTCCGGACATCACAGAGCCCCCCCCCCCCTTCCCACAGAAGAAGAACCCTACCTTTATCTCAAGGATATAGGCAACACAGCAAATAAAAATGGTCTTCATATTTTTCATCTTAATGTAAATAGCCTCAGGCACAAACTGGCAGAAATAAGGCAACATTTCATTAGCGGTAAGGTAAACATACTATGTTTCTCTGAAACTAAACTGGACTCATCAGTAACAGACCCGGAAATTGAATTGGAGAACTATTCTTTAGTCCGCAATGACAGGAACAGGCATGGAGGAGGTGTCTGTATGTACATCCATAAAGACACCAAATGTATTAACCGTACAGACCTAGGCTATCATGAGGCTATTGAAACTGTTTTTGTAGAAATTCTATTTGAAAGGGCTAAATCTGTTCTAGTCGGCACAATTTACAGACCGCCAGACCAAAATGGCTTTTATGATGTGTTGGATGCGTGCTTAGCTGGAGTTGAGGATGCAGAAATTATAATTATAATTATTATAATTATAAACACGAACACTATATAACCTATCTTTTGTGTTATCCACAATAAGCATACAACATTATAACTGTTTACCACCAGTAGCCTACTTAGCCGACAGGCTAAACAACATGGCAGCGTTAGCTGTTTGACTGAGGTAGTTAGCCTAGCTGTCCTAGCAGAAGCAACAGATAACATGAACTGTTGCTTCGGCACTCTTCATTTTTTTTTTTCTACTCTTACTTTTTCTCTTACCTTTGTCGAGGAGTAAACTACACAATTGACTGCTGCTGTAACGTGTCCCTCAAACGTAGATAGGTGATGTAACACGTATCCTCTATTTCACCTAGTAAATATAACATTACTTAGGCCTTTCGAAGCTATATTTTCCAATATGTTATGGCACCAAACAAGACTCTGGCAGCTAATCAGTTGACTTTTGAATGTCAACGAATTAGTGTTTATAAAACAAAAAAAAACAAAAAAAAATGAATCAAGTGAAATGTATATGTTTTTTGTTATTGCTTTTTCTTTGTATATACTTTCTATGTGTGTGTATATGTGTATATATATGTATGTGTGTATATATGTATATACACTTTCACACGTGTACTTTGAGGGCTAAACAGCTCTCTAAAAGTGTACCAAAAGTTATATTCTAGGTGGACATAATGTATGTACTGTAATACCAATGCTTAACAGTTCACACACTTGATTTATATTTGATGTTCATGTTTGATTTTTGATTTATCTTGTACCAACGGTCACACACCTCAGGTAGTATAGAGGTAAAGGAAATATGATTCCTCACAGTGATGTGGACATATTTCGAGCTCGAAAAGGAAGCTACTTAGTAAGGGTTAAGGGTTGCCCGAGGGGCCAAATCGGGCATGTTAGGGGTAGGGTAATTTCTCTCTCTGTATTATGGTACCAACCAACTTTATTAGTTTTTATTTTAATTTTTTTTCTTATTTCTATACTGTTACATCATGACATCCGAATCTTTACAACAGTCTCAGGGAGACAAAACAACTAATGCAAAATGGCAGATACCTTAATTGAATATATTTCATGGAACTGCAGAGGCCTTCAAAAGCTTACTAAAGTAAAACAAGTTATGAACAGGATAAAACAACTAAAAGCCAAGATTGTGTTTTTACAGGAGTCACACTTATTAGCGAACGACACACCTAAAATACAACGGAGGTGGCCAGGACAGGTCTTCTCAACATCATACTCTACCAATGCTAGAGGTGTAATGACACTAATACACAGGTCTATCCCATTCCAAATTGAAGAGGTGATAAAGGATCCTAACGGTAGATTCTTGATTATACGAGGTCGCCTTCTCTCTGAACACCTCAATCTAATCAACGTATATGGACCAAATAATGATGACGTTAACTTCTATAATAACCTATTTCTAAAAATCTCAACACTACCAGGCAAATATATTATCGCTGGGGACTTTAACTGCACCCTCGACCCAAAGGAAGATAGATCATTCGGAGTGGATAACACCCACACAAGATGCAGGAAAACACTACACTATTTTATAAAAGAGCTGAACCTACTGGATATATGGAGGCACCTAAATCCATCAAAGAAAGAATTTTCCTGTTATTCGAGTACATACAAAAGTTTCTCCAGAATAGACTACTTCCTGATATCAACAGAACTACTACCTAACATTAGAGGATGTAAACACAACAGCATAGTCATATCAGACCATGCAGCTGTATCTATGGTATATGTGGAACCAAAACTGATACACAAACCACATAAATGGAGATTTCAAACAAAATGGATGAAAGATCCAACATTTTTACTTTTCTTGGGAGAACAAATTGATATATACTTTGAAATTAACACAAATCAAACGTCAGCCACAATTAGATGGGAAGCATTCAAGGCATATATTAGAGGTCAAATTATAAGCTACACAAGTAGAACGACAAGAGAAAGAACGAAAGAAATTAGAGATCTGGAATCCAAAATAAAAATGTTTGAGAATGAAAGGTTTCAGAAAGGACAGAACGAACATCTCATATCAAAACAATTATTAATACTCAGAACTCAATATAATGAGATAACATATGATAAAGCTGCTGCAAATGTGATGAGGCTAAAACAGAATTATTACGACCAAGGAGAAAAACCTGGTAGACTCCTTGCATGGCGCATCAAAAAACAACAGACTGAGAGGACAATCACTAACATAGAGGACGGCAATGGAAATAATATAATCGATCCATTAGAGATTAACACAACATTTAGAACCTTTTATGAAAAACTATATAGCTCAGAATATAACATTAGTGAAGTTACACAAACTACATTTCTTGATAACCTTAACATCCCCAAAATCTCTGAAGAAAGAAAAAAAAACCTGGATGAACAATTAAACATAACAGAGATATCAGAGGCCATAGGAGCATTAAAACCTGGAAAAACAGCGGGACCAGACGGCCTCTCAATTGACCTATATAAACACTTTAAAGATAAATTAGTGACCCCCCTTTTTGAGATGTACCTAGAATCCTTTGAAAATGGTTACTTACCCGCATCAATGAAAGAGGCCCTGATTATCCTGCTCCCAAAACCAGGCAAAACCAATACTAAATGCGAGAACCTCCGTCCTATAAGTTTGATAAACAACGACACCAAAATCCTTAGTAAAATCTTGGCCAAAAGAATAGAGAACGTACTTCCAGAGATAGTGGGAGATGATCAAAATGGATTCATAAAAGGGAGACAGGGATTTCACAATGTTAGACGGGTCTTCAACATCCTATACAACCAAAAAGGAGAGAGGGACACAGGTCTTCTCTCGCTCGATGCGGAGAAGGCCTTCGATAGGGTGGAATGGGCTTATCTTTTTGATGTTATTGATCGATTTGGATTTGGAAATTACTTTTGTAACTGGATCAAATTACTACACCTAAACTCTGTAGCTGAGGTACTAACAAACGAAGTGACATCTAAACCCTTTAATATCACCATGGGTTGCCCTCAAGGATCGCCTTTATCACCGCTCCTGTTCATTTTAGCTATCGAACCGTTAGCAATAGCAATCAGGGCTAACAGACAGCTACATGGGATTGAAATCGGTAATAACGATCACAGAATAGCCCTTTTTGCGGACGATGTCATTTTGTTCCTAAAAAACCTAGATACATCGATACCTGCACTGCTCGATATAATTGATCAGTTCGGTAGTATCTCTGGATATAAACTAAACGCCTCAAAATCATCACTTATGCTGCTTAATGACAACGAGAGAAAAACCGCTGACCAACAAGAATTTCCTTTCAAGCTCTCGAACAGCTTCACCTATCTGGGCATCAAAATAATACCCCAAATAGAAAATATAGCATCAATAAACTATGAACCTATGATAGACTCTGTATTCAAATCCATAGAGAGATGGATGTTCTTGCCCATCTCTGTGATAGGGAGGATAAACATACTAAAGATGTCCATACTACCAAAGTTCCTATACTTATTTCAAAATATCCCTCTGGCACCACCGGTAAGAATGTTCGGAAAGATTGCGTCTCTCATCTCAAAATGTATATGGCGCAAGAAATGTCCTAGAGTCCGCCTATCTCTGTTGTATCTTCCATTCGATGCAGGGGGGTTGACCTGTCCTAACCTTCATTGGTATTACCTGGCTGCACAATTGAGAACTGTAATGTTTTATTTTTCTAAGGAAGAACCACCATCATGGATGGGAGTGGAAGCATACCCAATGCAACTACCACTACATTTATACATGTATTCAGCTGAGCCAAAATATTTAAGAAAACAAACTACACACCCCATAGTGCTCAACATGATTAATATATGGTATGAGGTAAAGAAATTTATGAAAATAAACAACTCCATGTCGCAATTCAGCCCAATCTGGGGAAACGTCTCATTTAAACCAGGCAAACTGGATGCCGGATTCAAACTATGGGCAAAAGAAGGAATAAGTCAAATATCTGACCTTTACAAAGATGGGGTCTTGATACCTTTTGAGGAACTATCAATAAAATACAACATCCCAAGGAAGCATTTTTTTAAATACTTGCAACTGAGAAGTTTCATTTCCTCTCAGCAAAACCAGTCACTGGCAATTCCTACACTTTCATCTTTAGAAAAAATTATCATCAAGAACTGCAACAGCAAAGGCCTGTTATCAATGTTCTATAACTGGATTGTATCTGGTTCAGACGAGACGTCACTATCTAGATTGGAGTCATGGAGGCTGGACTTGGGAGAGGAGATCTCAAACGAGGACTGGAACAGAGCATGCGAGGAGGCTCAGACACAAACAGCCAACACTAGCTTAAAACTACTTCAATACAAATGGCTGATGCGGACTTATATAACCCCTGTCAAACTGAATAAATACAACAGCAACACACCAGATAGGTGCTTTAAATGTACCAAGGATCGGGGAACTTTTATACATTGTATTTGGGAATGTGACAAAATCAAGAAGTTCTGGGGGGAGGTGGTGAATAAAATCAAAGATATCCTGTCAGTGAATATCCCACTAGACTCCAAAATGATATTGTTACATTTATATCCAATAAATCTGAACCTGAGAACCAAACAATTTAAATTTATTGATTTGGCTATACTACAGGCAAAAAGAACAATAGCTTTCAATTGGAAGAAAATAGACGCACCCACAATCGGTGCTTGGATTAAAAACATGGCACAATGCATGTCTATGGAGAGAATAACGTATATCCTCAGGAACAATATAGAGATTTACGAGGATATATGGAAACCATTTAATGAATATCTGAGAAGGGAAGATATAGGAGGGCTGCTATAGGATGAGTCCCCCCGCTCTCTCCCGCGGTCAGCCGTGACCCGGACCCCGGGAGAGACCGGAGACACGTCAGTGAAGGTGATGTAAAGATGTAATTTATTTTTATTTATTTTCATTTTTATGTACATTTTCTTTTCCTCTTTTCAATTATTTATATTTGTGTACGAGCTATTCTAATGGAGGTACAAAGGAATGTACATATTATTTCTGTATGAGAACAGTAAAAACAAAACCAAAGATGCTAAGGGAGAGAAAAGGGGAGGGGGAGGGGGGTATGTGGGTATATGTATAATCTTGTGGAGAAAAGGAATTAAGAATAACTGACTACAATGAAAACCTGAAATGTGTACTGTAAAACCCAACAAAAATATTGTACTAGAAGAAAAGGGAGGTTTAAAGGAAATAGAAGGATACAGGAGGAAGGAGGTTCAAGGAGGGTCCCTGGACCCATGACGCGCATATCTACCTGAGTCAGAATTTAATTTTTTTTAGAGCAAGTATTATAATTTGATATGATGGTTTAAGGACGACATACACTAAGTATTAGTACCAAATATCTGGGAAATCAACTGATGTGGGATTAATAGCCAAGGATGATGGGGTATATATGTATGTAAAACAAAATGCAAGGTAAACTGAGTTTAAAACTTTTCTATATATCCCTGTTCAAGGAAGATATACATATCGTCATTGGATTTTGTACAGACCAACGAATGTGCGATTACTATTCAAAGAATGACTTAGTCAATAATTGTATATATTCTTCTTTCTGCAAGAACGGTATTTTTGTATTTTTTTTTATTTTCTCTTTATGGTTTAGGCCTGTATAAGGGCGATGTACACTGTCTGTGTAACCTGAAAAGCCAAACGGTGGAAGATTGACAATCAAAGATGTTATTATTTGTATGTTTGTGAATATAAATGCAAATAAAAATTGAGTTAAAAAAAAAAAAAAACAAGACGAAAGTCTTTCTCTGGTCTGCATCCCCCAGTCCACTGTTGACTGTTGTTGTATTGAGCTGTACTGTATTGTACCTATGCTGCAATCATTTTGATTGACAGTCGCGTCTGCCAATTACATCACATCGCTTGCACCCGCCCTGCTGTTCTTAGCACCAATCGGCAAGCGCGTATTCATTTTTTACTTCCGCCATTGGAGAGCTCAATGAAAACAACAATGGCAGCGGTAGCTCGCCGCGGCCGACGTTTAGCTTTTAGCTCTGCAGAATGACTAAACGACTGGAGGCATAATGATTTTACTGCAACGGATGTTATAATAAAAGCATTTCCATACATCTGTCTGATTGAAAACGTTATTAACAGACCGCAGAATGGGCACAACGGAGTCAGCATGGGCTGAGATATGAACGGCTAATGCTTGCTATATCTAGGTCGACCTCGGTCGTTGCTATGTAAATACGCTGATGTTATTGAAAGTGTAACTATATAACGTCAATGCCACAAAACGAATGCCTTTGTTATCATAAGTAGTAACTTTTGTGTGGGGCGGCGCTGTTCAAAAGTGTCAACGTGTGGACCAGATTGACGCAACACAAGCCTCTTGGGCAAAACATCACGATATCCACGATATGTTTAAAAAGTGTATCGTTAATGAACTGTACCCGATATTTATATAATATCGTCATATCGCCCAGCCCTACTCCGTATCTGCCCTCTCCTTTCACCTTATCTCCTCTCCTCCTCCTCTCTTCTTCTTTCCTCTCCTCTCTCCTCTTCTCTCCTCTATTCTCCCTCTCCTCCTTTTAGTTTTTCATTTTATCTCGTATGTCTCCTCACTCACTCACTCACTTAAGCCCCTTTCAGACATGCACTGGACTCTGGTCTTAGCTGCACATTAATCGGAGGGGCTGTATGTCTGAACACAAATATGCTAATTATTCCACACAGAGTTTAAATCCTCCCAACTCTCTAGTCCTAAATCTGTGTAATTACAACCCGCCCCCATGTCCCAACACAAGCAGATCATTGTCCACAGTATTCACACAGCGAGCCAGTTGGCGTATTGATGAGACTAACAAGACACACAAGGCATTCGTCTCATCAAGATTTGAGCGAGTTTGCGAGATGCATCTAATGTGCTCCAAAAGGGACAGTATGGAGGCGCATGCCTCGGACACTGCAGCAAAGTTGTGCATTTTTATAAAAAATTATTTAAACAATATTTTTATTGCATTTTTTCTTTTATACATACATACACAGACAGTAACACAGGACAAAATAAAGAAAAAACTAATTTCAACCCCCTCCCGTCCCTAATTATAATTTAAATTGACATTCACGCAAATATATTACAATAATAAAAACAAATACTGTTAAATGAATTATAAGAAATCATAAAAAATACCAATAAAAAAAGAATAAAATAAAATAAAAACCCTTCTTCTGCTTCTCTACCCTCGTCTGTTTTTTTTATTATTTTAAATTTTTTTTATCCTTTACCTCTCTTGTTTCCTATCCCTTTCCTTTAGATTCTCAAATGTTTCAAGAAATGTATAAATGACGTCCATGTCCTTTCAAACTGTTCTGTTTTTCCCTTCTGTATGTATGTTAGCTTTTCCATTGCCAAGTTTTCTTCGTCATGCATTTATATTAAATGTGTGCTTCTAGGGTTTTAGCCTGTATGAAACAATTATTAAGTGGTCAAATGTATTAAATAGGTCAGCTTTAGCTCAATAATGCTTTGAAACTGGACATTTCTTAAATATCAAGTCAAGATGATATGCTGGTATGAGAGGTATGAAAGGCTGTCTGAGGATGAGAGGTATGAAAGGCTGTCTGAGGATGAGAGGTATGAAAGGCCGTCTGGGTATGAGAGATATGAAAGGCTGTCTGAGGATGAGAGGTATGAAAGGCTGTCTGATGAGAGATATGAAAGGCTGTCTGAGGATGAGAGATATGAAAGGCTGTCTGAGGATGAGAGATATGAAAGGCTGTCTGGGGATGAGAGGTATGAAAGGCTGTCTGGGGATGAGAGATATGAAAGGCGGTTTGAGCGTCATGCCCTCCCACTACCTATAGCAGTGTTTCTCAAAGTGGGGGGGCGCGCAGAGGCATGACAGGGGGGGCCTTGAGATTTATAAAAAAAAAAAAAAAAAAAAAAAGGGTTTTTTTAGATTCCAGAAAATTATCACTAAAGTGCTATCTGTTGCAGCTGCACTGTTCTCCATGAAAATACCATTTCTCAAAATCTGAAAATCATTATTTAATAAAACACAGAAAAGGATCACCAAGTTACTCTGGATAAAAAAAAACTTTACAGACAACATTGAGACAAAGCTTCCTGACACATCTCCATCCAAACTCTTGGAAGAACTCTTTGAAATCTCATCTGATACCACCTAGAGAGCTAGTTTCAGAGTGTGGTGCTGAGTACCAAGTATCTCATCTCATGGCCCACCAAGTATCTCATGATGCAGCAGTTAAGGTGTTGATACCATTCAGCACCACATACAGTATCTGTGTGAAGCTGGCTTTTCATCCATGACAGCTCTGAAAACAAAATATAGGGCCAATTTGAAAGGTCACGATATTGGTGTTATTTCAATACATTTAAACATGGCCCATTTCATGACTATTTTGTTGGGGCGAGGGGGGGGGGGGGGGGGGCAAAATATTTTGGTCCGCCAAAGGGGGGCCTGACAGAAAAAGTTTGAGAAGCACTGACCTATAGGGAGGTGTAGTCTGACATCACTGGTTGTTCCACCCGTATAGGGATTTATCATTGGGAAAATGGATTATCGGCTATTGTAACAATTCCTCCGCATGAACATTGGCAAGCTTTCCATTTTTGCACAAAATGAGTTCCCTTCTACCACTAACATGATTGTTTAAGCATTTTTGGTTGAAATAAAGGTAGTTATTAGGGAATATTGCACTCCGGTTACATATTGGTGCATGCACCGGAAAGGGAAGTAGTTAGGCTACTGCTCTGATGTAAACAGACACGTTTCCCCCGGCTCATGACTTGTTTGATTATTGTCATTTCGCCTATTAAAGCAAGTGAACAAATAGAATGTTGTTCTTATTTATAATCAAACAAATTAGATCAGCCAAGTGAAGATCGCCAGCAAGAAGGAGGACACATGTACACGAACAGATCACGGAGACGTCAGCAAATAATGCCACCCGGGAATCTGTATATATACACGAACAGATCACGGAGACGTCGGCAAATAACGCCACCCGGGAATCTGTATACAAACGGTGCCACCTGAAGGACAGAACTGGTAGATAAACCTACTTTGCTAATTTCGTGGAGCTACTGGGAATACAGTGCCAATGACGTCTGTGCAAGTTGAATGCCCTGTCGAGGGTTGTGAATATATAGCTGAACATGAGGAGGTAGCAGTGGTAGTGGCCATGCTAAACCTACACGCAACGGACCATGCTGTAGCCTCCGGGATGCCGAGGGCTAATACCAAAATGGAGAAACTCAGGCGCAACTCTATAGCGCTAGCCGGGACAGCGGAGACTTGGTCAATCAAGTCAACGACTTCACAGAGGAAATACTACGTGACGTGATCGCCCGCGGCATCGCGAACCAGGAAATACAGCTCGATCTGCTTGGTGAAAGGAACCAGAATATTACGTTAAGGGACATGATAGAATACATCGAAGCAAAGGAGTCTGGAAAGCGCTCAGCGTCGCGCCTACTCGACCCCCAGAGCACGGATATGGTCAGTAGCTCATACCGTCGGGGGAAACAGCAGGATCTCCGCACCAGAGGGGCTACCAGGCCTGAAACACCGAAGGCCAAATCTGAAGGACGGGCTGCATCGTGGAGGTGCGTCAGCACGATCGGTATGTGGTCAAGATTGACGGCTCCGGCAGGGTCGCGCTTCGGAACAGGAGATTCCTGCGCAAGTTCTACCCGGTTCGCGATGACCGGCTTCCGCCCCGATCGATCTATGATGATCTGCCAGTCCGCGTCGCCGCGCCAGCGCCCGTCGTCATTCCTCGGCTGCCTGGCCTCACACGCAGCTCTGGGTTGCAGTGACGGGGCCTCGGTCCGGCCTGCGTGCCCGCCTGGCACAGTGACTTTTCTATGGACTGACTTTACGTGGATGGTGCTCATATTGTATGCTATACTTGTTGGTTCGCAACTGGTGCACTTGACTCTGCTGTTTACTGTTTGCTGTTGCAGTGTCACTATTCTAGGATTGTTTTATTTTAGCCTTTATTGTAGTCGTGTTAAAGACTCGGGAGGAGATAGGGAATATTGCACTCCGGTTACATATTGGTGCACGCACCGGAAAGGGAAGTAGTTAGGCTACTGCTCTGATGTAAACAGACACACGTTTCCCCCGGCTCATGACTTGTTGGATTATTGTCATTTCGCCTATTAAAGCAAGTGAACAAATAGAATGTTGTTCTTATTTAGTTATAAGGTTTTTAATTTGTCGTAAAAAAAGAACTACATTTACCAGTAGGCAGCCTGTTGTTAAGTAGGCAGATGTCGCCTACCTCACGTCACGGCAAGCTGATACATATTAGCTAGCTAGCTAACGTTAACGTTACCCCGCTAAACGTACTAGACGTTAGCATTATGTCTACTGTCGTGAACCACTCACTCACTCACTCACTCACTCACTCACTCACTCACTCACTCACTCATGGTTAACCCCTTTCGATGGGTGCTGTATATTAACTGGGTGCTGTATATTAGCTGGATGTTGTATATTAACTGGGTGTTGTATATTAACTGGGTGCTGTATATTAACTGGGTGCTGTATATTAGCTGGGATGTTGTATATTAACTGGGTGCTGTATATTAGCTGGATGTTGTATATTAACTGGGATGTTGTATATTAACTGGGTGCTGTATATTAACCTCGATGTTGTATATTAGCTGGATGTTGTATATTAACTGGGTGCTGTATATTAACTGGGTGCTGTATATTAGCTGGATGTTGTATATTAACTGGGATGTTGTATATTAACTGGGTTCTGTATATTAGCTGGGTGCTGTATATTAACTGGGATGTTGTATATTAGCTGGGTGCTGTATATTAACTGGGTGTTGTATATTAACTGGGTGTTGTATATTAACTGGGTGCTGTATATTAACTGGGTGCTGTATATTAGCTGAATGTTGTATATTAGCTGGATGTTGTATATTAGCTGGATGTTGTATATTAACTGGGTGTTGTATATTAACTGGGTGCTGTATATTAACTGGGTGCTGTATATTAGCTGGATGTTGTATATTAACTGGGTGCTGTATATTATCTGGGTGCTGTATATTAACTGGGTGCTGTATATTAGCTGGATGTTGTATATTAGCTGGGTGCTGTATATTAGCTGGATGTTGTATATTAACTGGGTGCTGTATATTAGCTGGATGTTGTATATTAACTGGGTGCTGTATATTAGCTGGATGTTGTATATTAGCTGGATGTTGTATATTAGCTGGATGTTGTATATTAGCTGGATGTTGTATATTAGCTGGATGTTGTATATTAACTGGGTGTTGTATATGGGAGCATGTCTATGTTCCCCGGGTCCTATGTTCCCCGCTTGATTGATTGATTGATTGAACATTTTAGACCACCAGCCCTGATTCCAAACTCTAACCTTAACCAACTTCGAAAGAGGGCCTAAGCTTAACCAGTTCGAAACAAGGCGGACATTAATTAGTAATAAAATAATAAAAATTCTTAAAATGTTCAATCTATTAATCAATCAAGCGGCGAACATAGGACCCGGCGAACATAGGACCCGGGTAACATAGGGATGATCCCTTGTATATTAGCTGGATGTTGTATATTAACTGGGTGCTGTATATTAGCTGGATGTTGTATATTAACTGGGTGCTGTATATTAGCTGGATGTTGTATATTAACTGGGTGCTGTATTAGCTGGGATGTTGTATATTAGGACAGGAAAGCATCACCAAAGGCCTCTAGTTTAAAAATGATTATAATAATAATTTTTCGAAGGACTGACAGAGAGAGAGAGAGATGGAGAGAGAGTGAGATAAATAGATGGAGAGAGAGAGAGAGATTTGATTTTATAAAAAACTTTATTTATATACTAATACTACAAGTGATGCAACAATACAATCAAATAAATACTTTACATCTTTACATACATACAACAAAACAAAAACAAAAAAAACATGCACATTTTTAAACTGCAAAACTCCAAAACACCTAACCATATTCCCGAGGTTGGTATAAATGGTTGGTGCTCACATAGGGGACAACTATGCTGAAACTGAATTATATTGTCATGTGAATTTTCCCCTGTGGAAAAACTTTCTAAGTGATCCAAGGTTCTGGGTGCATCAGAGAGAGAGACACCGGAGAGGCACTGTGGAACTGCAGTTCTGAGAAGAACGTCTCTAGAGTCACCTTTCCCTGTGTGGTGCTACACAGCAGGCCTGTGTGTGTGTGTGGCAGGCTGCAGTAAAATCCTTTCCTGTGGAGAAATTGGGCAGACTCATCAGATGGCCCTCCTCCTTCAGCCTTGTCTTGTATGCTCCTAAGGTTCATGAGTTGTATATCACAGGGCAGTGATGATGCCAGGGGCTGAAAGGAGAGCAGATGGACTGAGATGCTCTCTGGACTGTCAGCCATGGGCAGGAGAGGGTGATTTAAATAGAGGGAGGTAATATGGCTCAACAGGGACGGGTAGCTGACTGGACCGCCTTTGTCCTCCTCTTCCCTCTCTCTTCTTTTCTCCACCAGCAGTCTGAATGAGCTAGTAGTCAGTTTATTATCTGTGACTCCCCGTCACAGAGCCTCCGTTGTCGTCCTGGTTCAGACGCCGCTCCAATATCACCTCCAGCTCCCCGGTGTGGAGACTGGCAGCCCCCAGGGACTGCCCAGAGAGCAGGCTGAGTCGTGAGCTTGAGTCCTGGATGTAACCCATGCTGGTCGTAGGGTAGAAGTTAGCCTGCAATGGCAGCTTGGCCATCGTCCTCCAAGGCCGGATCTGGAAACCGTTGAGGTCGGTGTAGAACATGTCTCTGCTGCTGATGTCCGAGCTGATCCTCATGGCCAGCCCCTTGTTGAACTCTCCTCTGATGTCTACTAGTTTAATGAGCTCCACAGACAAACCTTCCAACCCTTGAACCTGGTAGAGGTGCTGGTAACAGGAAGTGATGTCAGAGAAAACATCCCCCCTGGTGACTCTGATGAGAGGTCTACTGGAGGAGTAGGGCGTGGCCTTCCCATCGGGCATGCACAGATACGCTCCGCTCCTTTCTCTGCTGGACGTGGTTCCGTACCACAGGAACTGGACCTCGACCTTTTGTTCCGACCCGCCCTCCAGAAGCTGAAAACTCTCCATAAGCCCAGTCTTCACAGAGCTCCATATCTGTATATGAGTATAGTTGATGATCAACGATGTTTCAGCCTCCTGGCCCTGGTGACGGGACACTTTGAAATGTTCAGACCTAAGTAACAGCTCGTCAGTCCCGTCATGTTGTAAAAAGTCATATTCAGCTTTGTGGGCGATGCCCGACAGCGCCTCACTGAGATGATAGCTAGACATACCTAAAACTGGGACCTGAGGTAGGAAAGTCAGTGAGGTCAGGGAGCTATAGCTCTTTTCTTCATGTCCCTTGCCCCATTCAAATTTAAAGTGGCCACTCTAAAAACACTGCTCATTAGAAATAAAGAGTAAACCACCCATGTGAACAAAGTAACCAAAACAACAAAACTATACTGAGTCCACTCCATCATCTTCCTTTTTGAGGTCCCGCTTCACCTTCTGTACAATTTTCCTCAACCTGTATATTTCTTTGTCAGAAAAACGTCCATCGCCTTTACATTTCATATTTTTCCTGGCTGACTCAATGAACATCTCCCTATCTGGAAAGAACTTTCCTACCTCTACACCCTTCCTGTTTTTTGTTGTGTGTAAAAACATTCTCATTTCACCCATTCCATAGGAAGATTTAGCTTCTGCATCTGCAGATGCATCACTCCCCCATTCATAATCATCTTCACAGCTTTCATCCGACCCTGTACCCTCTTGTGTACTCTGTGTACTACTGATTACTTTTTTCACATCCGCCTTCTTAGCCTGAGAGCTTGTCAAACTGTCTACTTTTGACTTTCTTTTCTGCCGAACGACCTTCAGCTTGTTCTCCTCCTCCTCCATGTCAATATCCACTACCACTCCTTTCTCCACTCTAACCTCCCCACCTGTGTCCTTTGACTCTGTTTCATCTACAGGTCTACTTTCCTCCTGGTTAATTATAGTGTCCTTGCTGACACAAGCCCCTCCACCCTGTCCCTGCAGATCAACTCCATCTTCACCATCCACCCCATTTTCACCTCCATTCTCATTTTCCTCTTCCACCTCGACCCCCCCCCCCCCCCTCATTTTCATCCCCACCACTTTCTCCTTGTACTGCTTCACCCGCCTTGCCTGTGCCTTCCTCGTTTTTATCACTCCTATCTGTTCCATTAGCCTTTTCAGAAGCCTCTCTCCCACCCTCTTGATTCAACCCCCATACATTTTTTGTTGTGTTCTTCCCAGAATTGTTCCCAGTACCAGGCCCCTCTCCTGGGCAAGACTTTCTCAGATGCCCCTCTTTACCACAGCCAAAACATTTAGTATTCTGCGTTGTTGCATAAATAACATAATCAAACCCGTCTACTATCACTTTAAAATTCAAATCCAGCTCCTCCTCACGTTTGTTCATTATTATGAATGTCTGCCGTCTGTGTGAAACCACATGTTGCAATTCAGGCGCTTTGCAACCTGATGAAATTTTTTTTAGTGGAGATAAAATTTTTCCATATCTGGCGAGTTCTCTCAAGATAAGCTCATCGTTTATCAATGGGGGGACGTTCGCCAAAGTCACCTTTTTCGCCGGCATTGTAAGCGGCGTCACTGACACGAACGTGTCATTTATTACTAGACCATTGATAATGACAGTATTTGCTTTCACCACATCGTCTACAAAGATAACGATGCCGCCGTTCATCCTCGCCGCAGACTTAATACTTGGAGCTCCCACCTCATTTGCAACAGCAAGACTGCAGTCTTCAACTGAGCAAGGAAACAATGGCGATATTTTAAAGCCATGTTTCCTGGCCAGCTTGGCGAAATCCATGTCACTGGCAGCGGACAGCTGACCAAGTGAACACTGACTCCGCACAACGCTACCAACCCACTAACTGCACACAACCAGTACAGTCTAATTCACAACTTGAAACATATTATATAAATAGAAAAGTTAGAAACTCACTCGCACCGCAGACTCTCCGCACCTCGCTCAAAACACGCTCCACCATACATACGCATGCGCACAGAGAGAGAGAGAGAGAAAGAGAGAGAAAGAGATGGAGAGAGAGAGAGGGAGAGAGAGAGATCTATCTATCTATCTATCTATCTATCTATCTATCTATCTATCTATCTATCTATCTATCTATCTATCTATCTATCTATCTATCTATCTATCTATCTATCTATCTATCTATCTATCTATCTATCTATCTGTCTGTCTGTCTGTCTGTCTGTCTATCTATCTATCTATCTATCTATCTATCTATCTATCTATCTATCTATCTATCTATCTATCTATCTATCTATCTATCTATCTATCTATCTATCTATCTATCTATCTATCTATCTATCTATCTATCTATCTATCTATCTATCTATCTATCTATCTATCTATCTATCTATCTATCTATCTGTCTGTCTGTCTGTCTGTCTGTCTGTCTGTCTGTCTGTCTGTCTGTCTGTCTGTCTGTCTGTCTGTCTGTCTGTCTGTATGTCTGTCTGTATGTCTGTCTGTCTATCTATATAACTATCTACAGTATATATCTATTAACCTACCTAACCTTATATTACAACATACTACTACCTTTCTCCTCTCTCTCTCTCTCTCTCTCTCTCTCTCTCTCTCTCTCTCTCTCTCTCTCTCTCTCTCTCTCTCTCTCTCTCTCTCTCTCTCTCTCTCTCTCTCTCTCTCTCTCTCTCTCTCTCTCTCTCTCTCTCTCTCTCTCTGAATGGCTCACACCACATTTTCTTCATCTCACTCTACCACCTCTCCTTCTCTCATTATTATAGTACTATCATTTTATCCATCCATCCATCCATCCATCCATTTGAGTATGTCTTGCCCCTTCCACCTCTCTATGAGTCACTGATCTCTCTGCTCTCTTCTTAGCTGCATGACACAGGGAATAGAAGAATGGCAGATCTATCTATCTATCTATCTATCGTATCTACTGTATATATCTATCTATCGTATCTACTGTATATATCTATCTGTATATCTATCTGTTTTGAGCAGTATTGTTTGAGGGTAATCTTTGTTGTTGTTGTTGCTGTTGTTGTTGTTACCACTGTTGTTGTTGATGATGATGGTGTTGTTGTTGTTGTTGCTTATACTGTTGTTGCAGTTGTTGTTGTTGCTGTTGTTGTTGCTGTTTTTGTTGATGTTGTTGTTGCTGTTGTTGTTGTTTTAGCAACTTTGTGTGTAGACGCATATTTTATGCTGATATAAGTAACTAATTTATATGCTGCAAAACTGCTTATCAAGCTCATTGTTCTTGTAACAAAATGATTTATACAGATAAAGAACCAGGGGTTTGGTGTTTACTATTCAGGATTAATGAACCCGTAAGGCTCACATATCCCTGTCTAGACACTGAGTCAGAAATATAGAGGCAACAAGCTGCCATGTCTGTTCTGAATCACAAGATGAATATTTGTGTTGTTGTTGATGTGATAGGTATCAGATATCGGTCCAATACCAGGCTAAAATAGAATATCGATAACAGAGAATTTCCACAATACTAAAATCTGATACCAAGAAAGACGTCTAGCCTCTCAGAAATCAAACAAAGTGACTTGATTTGCTGCATTTATGACACATTAACGTTCTGAAGGAGTCAGCGTTTTAACGTCACCAGTGACTGTATTACATATAAAATGGTGATTGCGCCATCTGCTGTACAAACTGTAATGGGTGACAGAAGGCTCATACAAGTGCAAGTCGTCTAGATTCGGATTATCACTAATGCAGAATGAAATGTCGCTGATATTGCTATACGTATTGTCATGACTTTGTATCACAATGTATTGAATTTCGATATATATATACAGTATATGCCCCATCCCTAATGTTTTCCCTTTTTTTCTATCTGGTGGCAATCCTATGATTGGTGGCCAACACTGTTCTACCCCTGTGGATCCAACGTATTGCTACACACCAATATCCTCACATTATATAAATGTCATATCTCATTTACAATAACCCGGGTAAGATGTTATCCTGATTATGACAAGTCGAAATAACATATCTGGGGGTATACCATCATTCGCTAGGATTAGCTTGATCATGGGACATGGACACACACATACACCACACACACACATAGGCATGACCCCGTGTGTGTGTTTGTGTGTGTATTGTGACGAGCCTGGTGGGGTTCAGACTCGCCACGGTTCAAATATAAACAAATTTGAATGTCCACACAAGAGCAATATCAATCAATACGAATATTTATTGAATAAGGGCAGAATTCAGTTTGAGGCAAGAGAATGGTCGTAATATAGTCCGATGGTCAAAAATACAAAACAGGCTCTCGTACACAAAAAGGGATTGTTCAATACTCAGGGTAGTCGTCCGGTCCAGGGTCAGTACACAAGGGGGTTTCTCAGCCAGTCTAGGGTCCAGTACACAATGAACACCTTCTCGCCTTCACCTCTCCTCTCACTACCTCTCACCTTACACAACTCAGAATATCTCAATCTCTCTCTCTATGTCACAACTCCAACCTCACCTCCGCTCAACTTACTCCTGACTAACCTAGTGTCTTTGTAGTGTGTGTGTCTGGGGTGTGTGCATGTGAGATGTGGGTGATCTAATGATGCACAGGTGTGTTCTATTAGCTACCTAATTGTTTCTACTCCTTCCGTGGCAATAATATCTCCGTCATTCACATATCCATGAGAGGGGGGGTTATCTGCCACAGTATTAATGCATGCACACATAAATCCATGCATATAATGCAGTGACAGCTAATCGCGACTTCATGCTTATTATACTTTGCTTTTGATTAACGGTTCTATATGTTATGCTCATTGTTTTGTCTTGACAATCAGCTGTCTCTGTGTTGGGTTTTTGTGTTGCAGAACCCCCTCGAAAACTATGTGCTATCTCAAAGAGCGTATCCGCCTATTTCCACATTTATTGTTGTTTCCACTTTAAGGTGCAATAAGATACAATAAGACGTTCCTTTCTTAATCCCCTTGGGGAGATTCGGGGGTTGCATGCTCACGGCCATCATCCTCTGCTAGTGCAGTGAGCGTCATGGCTGGATCGGGATCTTTGGTGTTTAATGTCCTCACATACCTGGTTAAACTATCACTGCACTCTGCTCTCTTGAGGGAGATTACAAGACAGTATCCGTCAAGTGTTCCTTTATTAATCCCCTTGGGGAAATTCAAGTGTCATAGCAGCATGGGGGGGGGGGGGGGGGGGTACAGGTAGGATAGGTACATAGTTACAGTAATAGAACATATTGTAGAATAAAGTGCAAGTAATAATGACAGTAGTAGTAGTAGTGAATAGTAGTGGGTGGCAGGATTCAATCAGACAGTAGTAATAGTGATGATGGTATACATGGTCCAAACCAAAGACACTGCGCCAGAGTCTGTGTGTTAATTATTAAGAGTCAAAGAGTCCTAACAGTGTTTATTATTAAGAGTCAGATAGTCCTAACAGTGTTTATTATTAAGAGTCAGATAGTCCTAACAGTGTTTATTATTAAGAGTCAGATAGTCCTAACAGTGTTTATTATTAACAGTCAGATAGTCCTAACAGTTCTTAAGTTCAACACCCATTAGTTCTCCAGCAATTGGCAGCAGTCCGTGCCCATGGTTGTGTAGCCTGATGGCTACTGGCATGAAGGACTGGCCGAGGTGGTTAGTGGTGTGACATCATGGGGGGATAAGTCTATGGCTGAACGTGCTCATCATCTTGGTTTGCTCCTCATAGAGGGGGTGGGAGGGGTTTTCCAGTATAGCATCCAGCTTTTTCCTCATCCTCCTCTCTGCCACCACCTCTAGTTTGACCAGATTGACTCCCACTACGAAGCTAGCCTTCCTCACCAGCTTGTTCAGTTTGTTATATTCTCTTGAGTTGATGTTACCCCCCCAGCATACAATAGCGAAGAAAAAGACACTGGCAATCACAGACTGGTAAAATGTCTGCAATAGTTAGCTGCACACGTTGAAAGAAGTCTGCAGTCAGGTGAAGGTATGGAACACACAGACAGATCGTCGGCCATGGCATGGTTTCATCCAGGCCGTCCCTGGAGACAACACAACCATGGAGCCATAATGTTTACAAACAGTAGGACGGTCTACACAGGTTCCTGTTGTTCTTTGTGGTCTGTGTTATCTCAGTTCCCACGGGAAAGGTCTGATTATTCATGTATACAGAGATGATGGAGATGATCTAAGAAAACATTCTACTGGAGTGAAATAATATGATATATATATTATATTGTATTGTGAGTTACAATTTGTAAGTCCCTCTGGATAAAAGTGTCAGCTAAATGACAAAATGTAAATGTATAGCCTTTAGGAGCACAGGAAGGCCATGAAGACAGACAGACAGACAGACAGACAGACAGACAGACAGACAGACAGACAGACAGACAGACAGACAGACAGACAGACAGACAGACAGACAGACAGACAGACAGACAGACAGACAGACAGACAGACAGACAGACAGACAGACAGACAGACAGACAGACAGACAGACAGACAGACAGACAGACAGACAGACAGACAGACAGACAGACAGACAGACAGACACATTATGTATTCATCCTACACCCTGCACACCCTGACAGTGACCCCCCTGCACAAAAAAGGCAGCAAATTAGACCCAGGCAACTACCGCCCTGTTTTTATTCGTACCTCCATCTTGAAAATCATGGAAAAAATAGTCTATGAACAGGTAGAAAAGTACCTTGCGGAAAAGAAGCTAATCTACGAATTCCAATCTGGCTTCAGAACATCCCACTCCACTGACACATGCCTTCTCTATTTGAACGACCACAACAAGAGGTGGACGTGGGAAAATACTGCGGCATGGTCATGCTGGACCTACAAAGTCAGTGACCACTGTCCCATTGCATGTGTGAGAAATATAAAAGTGAAAAAGATTACATCTCAGCTGGTTTCTAAGAGGAACTTTAAGAGGTTTGTTGCAGAGGAGTTCCTGGGGGATCTGGATGACTGGGATTGGAGTTGTGTGGGCCAATTCGATGAGATAGAGGACGCTCTTAACTCCTTTATATGTGCATTTAATTGCTTTGTAGATAAGCACGCCCCATTTAAAATGACTAGGATCAAAGATAGGGTGGTGCCTATGGCTGTCTTAAATACTTCGAAGCTTCGTTCGATGGCACAAGCTTCGAACATAAACAAAAAAATCGAAAAAAGAAAAAAAAATACAATTAAATTAATTTCTTTTAATTATTATTATATATATTTTTTTTGCCTCCAAAATCTTGCGCCTCCATTCCAATGAAACGAAAGTAAGCGGCGCCTTCCCGTCTTCATTCCAATGAAACGAAAGTAAGCGGCGCCTCGACTCCACCTCTCTACAACAAGCACGTGGAGATTATCTGGACATGTGCAGCAGACATGTCGACGAAGAAGCGAAGCAATGCCGTTTGTTATTTAAGACTATGTCGGACAGATTTGTGTTCATTGTGCTGCTTTTTTAAAGTGTCCCGACCCATATAAAAATATGTCTTAATAAAATGTGCTTAATTAAGTCGAATTCTGCCTTTGTCTCCATCAACTACATATAAATATTTATATAATTGTTTGTTGATGGACTTCCGGTTTAGCATGGCGACGGGATAGATGTGTCTAGAGTGGCTCCCGCACAACTTGCAAACTATTTATTTATTTGACAAGCGACATGCTACAATTCACCATCTAAACTTTAAGACTAAAAGACGAATACTGCACTACGTTTCACAACATGACGGGAAGAGCAAAGAAAATTGATAAAAACGTCGAAGGCAACTGCTGCTAGCCTCGAAGCTACTGAACTTGCTAGCGGGGCTAAAGACATGCCTGCTTCCCCAGCCAAAGCTAACACAGTGTCAGCCTTGCCCAGCGACTTGGAGAACCTCCGTACTGCCATACTCACCGACACGACGGCAGTGGTCACCTCACTGCTAGAATCAGCTCTCGCACCGGTGAATGGAACCCTGGAGGCAATAAAATCCACGCTGGATATGCACGGACAACGGATCACCTCCGTCGAATCGGGCTTGTCTGACTACAGCGACAGAGTCGTCGAGGTGGAGGGCGCATATGCTCAACTCAAAACGGAGAACGCTCTGCTAGCCGACAAGTTGGATGATCTTGAAAACCGCTCGCGCAGAGTGATCGACATCCCTGAAAAAATGGAAGGCGCGGATCCAATCTAATTCATGACCAAATTGTTTTCGGAGATTTGTGGTGCTAATTTTTTTCCCACGCCGCTCATACTGTCTCGCGCCCACAGGCTGGGGAAAGAAAATAAAGCCAGAAGAAACAACCCCAGACCCAGAGCTTTCATCATACTCTTCCACAACTATCAAGGCAAGGAGCGTGTTTTTGGGAAGAGAAGGGAGGATCTGCAGTACCATGGCCACAAGATCTGACTCTACCCTGACTTCAGCGTTGAACTGTCCCGAAAGCGCGCGGCTTACAACGACGTGAAAGCCCGACTGTACAAGAAAAACATTCGTTTTGGAATTATGTACCCAGCTCGCCTCCGCGTGGACTTCGAAGACCAAACGTTGTACTTTGATTCTCCCGCAGCTGCTCAGACATTCTACAACGCTCATTGGCATGACTGAGGTAATTACACAACGGTTGGGGTTTGTTTACACACCAGCTTTAACGTAGGCTGGCTAACAGCTGGCTTGGACTGTATGACGTTAACACACCAGCCTACTTGTTGTTGTTCCCCCCACTCTTTTCTTTACTCGACAAATCTCGAGTTGTTATTCAAGTTCAGTATCTTGCAGTTATTTCTATTTCTATAATGTGTCGCTTGTCACAGCGAAATGCTCTTTGATATATATTTTCTCTACACTCTTAGTAAATTGGGAGCTCATGCTCACGCTCTAGGTTAGGTTAGGTTCTAGGTTAGGTTCTAGCTTTTAGGTTAGGTTAGGTTCTAGGTTAGGTTAAGGTCTGTGGATGCACCGGAAGTTTAGTAGCGATTACCTGCGGTTTTCTACATGTGGGAAGGGAACCTAGGATGGGAATGGGGAGGGGATTATTTTGGGGGTTACTTACACCATATGCGGTCCGGGAAAGGTCTGTATTTTCTGTTGTTATTGTTGTTTTTGCAGATGTTGTGGTTACACATACATATGTACAGCCCCACCCAACCCCACCCCACCTACCCAACCTCCTCCAATGTACAGTTTATATGTCAAATGTATGTCAGTATTCCAATGTACAGTGTCCCCCCCCCCCTACCCAACCCCCCCCCCCCCCCCCCCACCTCCAATGTACAGCCCCACCCCACCTACCCAACCTCCTCCAATGCATGTCAAATGTATATACACTCTTTTTCTGGATTTTTTTAGTATCACAAACAGTACTGTATTTGCAAATCTGGTATGTCATAAATGTATAGATGTAGCAGTACTGTCTATCTGTATGTCGTGTGTGTCATATGATGAATTGAAAATGGGGGACCCTGATGGAAACAAGACGAAAGTCTTTCTCAGGTCTGCATCCTCTTAACAATTGTATTGAGCTGTACTGTACCCATTCTACAATCTGTTAATAGACTTTTCAATCAATCAATCAATCATGTTTATAGTTACTTATTTGTTATTTATTTTTTCTTTATCACTTTGTGGAGTCTACAATACCCCTGTACAGGGGGCCTGTATATGGGACAATCAGACCACTCAAATCTTGAACTGAATCATGACTTCATCTAATAATGGGAGGGACAACTCTGTTAGACTGATCACGTGGAATGTCAAATCTATGAACGGGCCAGTCAAACGTTCAAGGGTTTTTGCTCACCTAAGAAACTTGAAGGCAGATATCATGTTTTTGCAAGAAACTCACTTATTGAAAGCAGATCAAATTAGACTACACAAGCCTTGGATCAGCCAGGTATTTCACTCCAATTTTAATATTCGGGCAAGAGGTGTTGCGATAGTTCAATTCACATCCTCTAACGTTATCTCTGACCCGGATGGCAGATATATAATAGTAACGGGCACTCTATTCCAAACCCCAGTGCTCTTAGTCAATATTTACGCTCCCAACTGGGATGATGTTGGTTTTATGAACAAGATCCTCTCCTCCCTCCCAAACTTAAACACACACCAACTTATTTTGGGGGGAGATTTGAACTGTGTTGTGGACCCGGTTTTGGATCGCTCTTCTCTAAGACCTTCAACACTCTCTAAAATGTCCAGGTCCTTATCAGCCTTTATGAGGGAAAATGGATGTGTGGACCCATGGAGATCTGCTAACCCACTATTAAAAGCATTCTCTTTTTTTCCACATGTACACCACTCTTATACCAGGATAGATAATTTTTTTATTGATAAAACCCTGTTAGACTCTGTCCGCTCAGTTGATTATTTAGCCATTGTAATTTCGGACCATGCGCCTATACAAATGGACATCTCCAGAGGGCGGTTAGGTGGCCGAGCGGAGATTGCGTTCGTCACCACCCCCGGAGCTGTGAGCTGGATTCGCCTGTTCGAATCCAGCTCACAGATCCGGGGTTGTCACCAGCTTGGCTGGCCGTCTGCACTAATACAATTGGCTGTATTAGAGGGTGGGAGAAGCTGGCGGGGTGGGTCCGGGTCGTTGTAAACAGCGACTCCTACAGTTCGGTCGGGGCGCCTGCTAAGCGCGGATAGGACTCGAGGGGGATAGTGTGGTCCTCCCACACGCTACGCCCTCTCGATGAGAATCCGCGCTGCCAGGTGAAAAGAAGCTGTGATTGGCTGGACGTGTGTCGGAGGAAGCACGTGGTAGCCTCCACTCTCCCAGATGATCTGACTGTGGGGGGTAAGTGCGCAGCGACCAGGAAGGGACTGGGAATTGGCATACGACTAACATTGGGATGGGAGAAAATCGGAGGAAAATGGAGGGGGAAAAAGACAAAAAAAAATGGACATCTCCTTTACTCTGAATAGAAAAGATCGCCCTCCCTGGAGATTCGATACCTTGCTACTTTCCGACAAGGGGTTCTGCGACAAAATTTCAAAGTCAATTGATGACTTCTTACTCATCAATAGATCGGATTCAATATCTCACTCACTGTTGTGGGAGACTTTAAAAGTGGTTCTGTGTGGTGAAATTATTTTCCATATAGCCCATGCGAACAAAACCCAGAGAAAGCGGTTGCAAGACCTTACAGATTCTATTCTCCAGCTTGATGGCGAGTACGCCGCAGACCCTTCACCTGAATTGTATAAAAAGAAGCTTGATTTGCAGTCTGAATTCGATCTATTATCCACAAAGAAAGCTGAGGGTCTGCTGCTCCACTCCCGCGGCCTGTCGTATGAATATGGAGACAAGAACAGTCGGCTGCTTGCACATCAGCTCAAGCGCAGAGCAGCCTCCAGGCTGATCCCACAGATAAGGGATCGCTCTAATAACTCTCTAGAAACCCCAAGACATTAACAAGGCCTTTGAAGTGTTTTACTCCACTCTCTACACATTCGAACCCCCTCCCGACAGAATATCTATGGATACTTTTTTAAATGACCTAGAATTCCCGTCTATAGACCCGGAGCTGGCTAAGGACTTAGACAGACCATTGAACATTGAGGAGATCAAGGAGGCTATCAATGCTATGCAGAGTGGCAAGGCACCGGGTCCAGATGGCTATGAGGCAGGTTTTTATAAAAAGTTTTGTGACAAACTCGCCCCGCTTCTGATGGAAATGTTTAAAGCGTTTTTATCGCTTTATTGCTACTGGGCAGTCCAGCAGAGAGAGACAGAGGAGGAATGGGAGACAGAGTGGGGGGAAGACATTTGGCAAATAACGACGGGTTCGGGAGTCGAACCCGGGTCTGCCCGGGGCTTAGACCATTATGGTCCTCGATATTCAATGTGCTCTCTGTGGTGATTTATACTAACCACTAGATGGCCCCATCTACTAGGGTACCACTACACAGTCTCTATAACTATGATAATGAGACACCTGTTGCATGTTGACATGTATGCTACCTACCTACTACCAGGACCTAAATAAATGATATTAAAAGAACCCCAGTTTCTTCATTGATGGACAGAAACATTACATGGTACCAGGAGTGTAATCACGAGTCATCATGATGGAAAGTGTGAAGCCGCCGGACGCTGTGAATTGGACTGGTAATTATGAGTTATGAGTGGCCTACCTTCAAACAGCGTTTCATGCTGTACCTGATGGCTGTTGGACTGGAAGGAAAGTCTGAAACGAGAAGGATTGCACTGCTTCTGACCATTGCGGGACAACAAGCTGTGGAAGTATATAACACGTTTGTGTTCGCCGATGCAGAGGACAGGGATAAATTTGCAGAGGTTGTCAAGAAGTTTGATGAACACTGTTCGCCGAAGAAGAACGAAACCTTTGAAAGGTATGTGTTTCGCTCGAGGATGCAACAGCCTGCTGAAAGTTGTGATGTGTTTCTAACGGACTTAAAGCTAAAAGCTAGAACGTGTAATTTTGGAGATGTGCACGATTCTATGATCCGTGATCAGCTTGTGTTTGGCGTACTAGATTCGAAACTGCGGGAGAGGTTACTGCGGGAGACAGAGCTAACCCTTGAATCTGCTGTGAGAATATGTCACGCAAGTGAATTAGCAATACAGCATGCCAGAACATTTGCGGGAGACGCTAAAGACGGAGCAGCAGTCGCTATGGTAACGAGGAAGACCTACAACAAGGGAGAAAGGCAGTACAATCAACAAAAGGGATCAGACACTTTTCAATGTAAAAGATGTGGTACTCGTCATGCACCAAGACAATGCCCAGCATATGGGAAAATGTGCCATAAGTGTCAAGGACAAAAATCACTTTTCCAAGCAATGCTTTGCCAAGGGGAGACAAGGCAGAGGTGAACATGTACACACAGTGGAGGAAAATGACCTGTGTGATTCCTTCTTTGTGGGCATGGTGACACAGGATGAGGACAAACAGACAAGAGTGAATAGAGTGGAGCAGGACAAGTGGACCGAGCCATTGCATATAAATGGAGCTATAATTGCTTTCAAACTGGATACAGGAGCAAAGGCTAACATGATAAATTAACTTCACATCAGAAACATGAAGGTGAAGCCCCACATTCGTCCTAATCCCATTCCACTCAAGGCCTACAATCCCATCCCCACAAGAGGAGTATGCAGACTGAAGGTGAGAGTTAAAGGCAAAGAGCATCACCTCATGTTTGTAATAGTTCCAGATGGACATGACTCACTGTTGGGGAGATGAGGCATGTGAACAATTGGGTTTAGTCAAGAGGATGTATAGCATCAAAACAAATGCACAGAACGACGTAGAGACAATAGTGGATCAGTATACAGATGTATTCAAAAGGTTTGGTGTCTTACCATACACCTACAAGATCCAACTAAAAGAGGATGCACAGCCAGTCATACATGCTCCCAGGCGGGTTCCAGCACCGCTCAGAGAGAAGGTGAAGCAAGAGCTCGACCGAATGATGTCACTGGGGGTTATAAAGAGAGTGGAGGAGCCCACTGAGAATTCGATGGTGTGTGCCAAGAAGCCAAATGGTGATATACGTCTGTGTGATAGATGGACTGTTACTCAGAAAGAACACAATTGTCATTCCTCAGTCACTGAGACAAGAGATGTTGAAGAGACTTCACGAGGGGCACCTCGGAATGGAGAAATGTAAGAGAAGGGCCAGAACATCAATATATTGGCCAGGCATCAACACAGACATTGACAAGATGGTCTCGAGCTGTGAAACCTGTCTGAAACACCATACGAAGCAGCAGAAAGAGCCCATGGTAACTGCAGACCTACCTAAGGTGCCTTGGCAGAAAGTGGGAACTGACTTGTTCCACCTGGATGGAAAGAATTATCTACTGGTTATAGACTATTTTTCTAACTATCCAGAGATAGCACTGCTTTCCAGCATGACAGCTACTTGTGTGATTACACATATGAAATCTATCTTTGCGAGACATGGAATTTGCCAGGTTCTCGTTTCTGACAACGGACCAGCTTACAACTGTAAGGAGTTCCAGAACTTTGCAGAAGAATATGATTTCCAGCATGTAACCTCAAGTCCCCTGTATGCCCAATCCAATGGTAAAGCAGAGAAAGGTGTGGGCATAGTAAATAGGCTGCTCCTGAAGGCAAAAGAGAGTGGTTCTGATCCATATCTAGCTCTACTGAGTTACAGAGCATCACCACTAGAACATGGACTGTCTCCTGCTGAGCTGCTGATGGGACGGAGGCTGCGAACCACACTTCCTTGCACTGCAAAACAGAAGAAGAATAACATTGTGAGACAGAAACAGAAGTGTCTCAAAAGGTCTAGTACCACTGTCACAGCGTGACACAGTGAGACTACAGGATTCTAAATACTGGGATAAGAAAGCCACAGTTCTGGAGGAAGTGGGTCCTAGATCCTACACCGTCATAACAGAAGAGGGTCAAGTCCTAAGAAGGAATCGACAAAGCTTGTTGAAAACACCAGAGACACTTGGAGAACGGTCAACAGCTGATGACGAAGTTTGCACCACAGCAGCACCACCGACAGCTGGGCTGACAAACTTGCCACCACCAGCTGACCAGACACCTTCAACACCAGTACTGAGAAGATCTACACGTCAGTCTAGACCACCTGACAGACTTCAGTATTTGTAAAGAACAGCGCAGAGCTCTATCCTTTTGCATAAAAAAAAAAAAAAAAAAAAGACGTTACTTTATGGTATGCAGGTTAAAATAAAAAAAAAATTATTGTATTTGGAAATAGCAACAGTAGAAACAAAACTAAAATATGACTGTGTTTTGAGTCAACAGAAATGTTTACATTTATTGTTGTATGGTATAGCACAGGGGTAGGCAACCCTAGGCACGTGTGCCTGCATAGGCATGCGGGCAGGGGAGGAAACTAACTTTTTGGCTTACCAGCCAACTGGCGAGTATCTGATTTTTTTTACCAGACAAACTGATTTTTTACCAGCCAAAAAAAATCGCTAATTGTGATAATTACTTCTTTGTATGTCTTCGTCTAAATTGATTTTCAATCATAGTAAAAATCACACCGTGTCTCTACTCTTTAAAATATTTATTAGCATAAAACATTAATAACAGTCTCTACTCTTCACAATATTAGCATACAACATGTATTAATCACACTGTCTCTACTCTTCAAAATATTAGGATATCACATATTAACATGAAAGAGGGAACTATTCTGGACTGGGTTGGGCTGAACTAGGCAGTGAAAGATGCTGGGCTGGGCTGGACTAGGTTGGACTGGGTTGGGCTGGTCTAGGTTGGACTGAGTTGGGCAGTGAAAGAACCAAGCATTTCACTGTAATGTAATAGCTAAATAAAACAACTTGACTTGTTACATTTGCACTCTGGTTGTATGCCAAATGTATTCTGGTTGTACTGTACTTGTGCTGTAAGATGACAATACATTGGAACCGAATCGACAACGCTAGGGGTTCAGCAGGTGTATTCTGAATGCCAAGTATGACAACATCACCGTTGTGAAGGGCATATGGGCGAGTGGTGATATGGGGGGAAACCCGGTAATAATAAAATGTCACTCGGCTGCATTTAAGCAAAGCCGCTCAGTATAGTCCACTATGTTGAACGCGCGTTATGGTAGCTTGTTACATGCTAGGTAGCTAGCCGGCTAATGCTGGTTGACTTGTCATTCTCATCCGACTCGAAGGAGACGCGTCGCATGCTTGTTGTTCGCCCCCATGTCAGACCGCACTGATATCCGAAAGCGACGACTCTACATGCAATTATTTTCATCCACTGATGTGTTTTTGTCTAAGTTTGTCTACGTTGTCAAGCCGGTGGCAGGAGTCTGTAGGTCCGCGCGCAGTGATCTGTCCACTTCCCCTAGATGGGCGGCATCTTCTAGAAAATGAGTGTTCATTGGAGGAGCTTAGAGCGCATCTCTGTACAACGATGATGTTCATTGGTTATGGTTGGATTATTATGAGGCGCAAATGGGAGGAATCAAGGGGGGAGTCAGAGTTCGGCTTGTGCCAGTGAGCGAATCAGCAGATTGCAGAATGATTTTTTTGTTTTGTTTTGTAATTACTAGTACTCGCCAGACTGGCGAGTGCTCTTCATGAATTACTCGCCAAACGTAAAAAATACTTGCATTTGGCGAGTAAAGTGGCCTAATTTCCTCCCCTGCATGCGGGGCATTTTCATAGGCATAAAAAAAATTATACTTTTTTTTTTTTTTGCTTTGAAATATTATAGTGAAACATTTTGCACATTTATCTTGTTGAAATCCTCCCACAGGTTCTTTTTACTACCACATATTTAATTGAGACCCTTTATTTGTTTATTATTTCAATTTAGCTGGAAATACATTGCTACATCATTCAGTAACATTTGCAGAGCCTTATAACAAAAACATTATTACGGTCACTATTGTGACCAGTGGGATTAATCAACCAATTTTATTATTTATTTTTCTATTTCATTGAACATTGCACATGTTAACACTATGCCGTCCGAGAACGAGTATATACGTGTTTCGAAAAAGAGCGTTGTGGACCAGAGCCACGAGTATATATGTGACGAGTTGTTATTGTTTTATTCCATATTTATAACGCTTCTTAGGTACCCGATCCACTACCATTATCTTTTCAGATATTAGATTTTCTAAACATGCAGTACTGGCCAAACGCGCCATCGCTCCACTGCAGTATCATGTGAATTTAAAAAAAAATGTAAAAGTACAGTTCTGTGGGCTATCAGTTCATAGTTCCTTGATCCCAGCCAAACATCCTCCATCTTGGATCAGCTTGGCGAACGGTTTTTTCAGCGTGGAATAATGGGATTTATGATTAGCCAATGTGCATATCGATCTACCAGAATCCAGATCACATGGCCTGACGGTAGGATAATATTACCCCAAATTACAGCTGGATTAGACATTGTTTTATAACGTAACGTGATCGGTCAATGAAAATTCTATATTGAACGCACACTGTATTGCGGATCAATAATAGTAATCGGCGTTCCCCGCCGCCCCCATTTCATCCATAGATGCTCTGTAATAGTCCAGATGCTACGCAGTTTGTTTTATTTCATTCGTATATATACAGCAGAAATGGCGTTTGATATAACGGCGCCAACGTTTAGCCTATTATCTAGCTTCCTGCAGAAAAGCCTAGACGAAAAGTGCGTTATACCTTATATTCACGACGCTATAAAATGACAACCAACCGATGGATTTTTATTTTCTTTAAGCCATTATGAAGGCACAGTTTATGCACTCAAGTGACAATGAGAATGGACAGATAGCAATACTATAAATGATATAATAAAGCTCTTAGAAAGTACATCGGTTTGTTTACTTTCGGCTGTCCTCTGAGGCCTAAATCGCCGGGCCGCGCCGGTCGGCATAGTGTTAAAAGCCATTTTTTTTACTCAAAATGTGAGTATTACCAAGTCAACTTGTGTTCTTAAAACAATGACAATAAACATAGTTTTATTAGGTTGAAATAATGTGGTTGTGTACTTATTTTTCTGTTAACTTATTATGGATTGAAAACTGAAAACCTTAATGCACAGTAACTGAACTCAATATTTTTAAGTTCTGGTAACTTATTATTATATTCTTTTTTACAGTGTAGTCTTGCGATCAATCAAAACTTATTTACACGATATACCTCACATTCACCCTCCATTCACATCCTGGTGTTCTCCTGGTGTTCTCCATTAGGCCTGTAGGTGGAGCTATGACAGCACACGTACAGTACACACACCGATGGTGTGTGATGTGTCCAAAAATGAATGGGCAAATGTGAGTGAAATGGTCGGACTGTATGCAGCTGTTTGTCTGCATTGCATTGCCCCCCCCCCCCCCCCCCCCCAACTCAGATTTAGGGTTGATACAACCATCATAATAATATTGTTAATAATAACAATAATGATGTAATAATGTAAAAATTATCATTAAAAATACCTGATTATGAGAAGAAAAAAATTACGATGCATGGAATATTGTTGAGGCACACTAGTTACAACTATATTTCAAACAGGCACTCCATGTCAAAAAGGTTGCTGACCCCTGGTATAGCATTTAAAGAAAGGAGGATGTGGTGATTTATACTAACCACTAGATGGCCCCATCTACCAGGGTACCACTACACAGTCTCTATAACTATGATAATGAGACACCTGTTGCATGTTGACATGTATGCTACCTACCTACTACCAGGACCTAAATAAATGATATTAAAAGAACCCCAGTTTCTTCATTGATGGACAGAAACATTACACTCTCGATAGTACTAGATACCACAATACAGCCCTGTCCACTGTTGGCCATTTTCGGCGTACCGGCTGAGCCTCTCCCTATTAAGCCAAACGATACTGACATGTTGGCCTTTGCCACGCTCTTGGCCAGACGGAGAATACTCCTAGCCTGGAAACTGTCTACACCTCCCCCCTTCTCCGCCTGGCTAAAAGATATGGTCTCGTTTCTAAAACTAGAGAAGATTAAGTATGCACTTAGAGGAGTTAACGAAAGATTCTTTAAAAAGTGGCAGCCGTTCATTTCTTACTTTAACAGCCTATCTGTTCTCCCTCCTGACTGAGTGTCTTCCTTCTTTGAGTGATCCTCCCATCTAACCAGGCCCAAGAAGTACTATGTAATACCACCAGATAACTATGTATATACTCTATAATTGATTAATGTACCGTATCTGACTCAGACTATTTTCCTTTTGTTTATTATAATTTTTTATTATATTATTTAGTTTGTCTTTGTTATATTTGTATTTCGTATTATTTAATTTAATTTAATTTAATTGTATTATTGTCAGTAGCAATTGTTATTATTGTCTGTATTTTAACCTTTTCTCTTGTTGCATGTTATGTATGTAACCCTACCTGTTGATCCGTGGGGTGTGTGGGTGGGTGGGATGGGTGGGGTAGATTATACAAAAAAAGGGAAAAAGGGTGAATGAATAATTCTGACTTTGTAACTTGCTTCACCAATAAAAACTTTTGTTTATAATTGTTTGTTGATAGACGAAGGTTGCAACATAATTATGTAATGTCATGTCGTTGGCTGTGAGAGCAGCCCCACTGCACCCAGGCAGCGCAGTCGAGTGAAACCTTGTTGGCTGCGTCACAGTCACGAAAGGGGCTACTTAATTAATTAATCCAATCCACTTTATTTATAGAGCACATTTAAAAACAACAACGTTTACCAAAGTGTTGTACAAGTCCCACAACATGAGATACATTTAATTTTTTTTATAAAATAAAAAAAGTACTTATATATATTATTATATATTTTTTTGACGCTTCGAATTAAAATCGAAGCTTGGCCCCCGAAGATTCGATTGCCAAAAAAAGCTTTGAAGGTCAGCCCTAGTGGTGCCATGGGTTACTCATGAGCTGTCTACCCTCCTTAATGATAGGAATAATGCCTGGTCCCGTGCCAGACGCACACATGATCCCCAACACTGGCTGTCATTTAGACAGCTCAGAAATAAATGCACTTCAGCTGTAAGGAAAGCTAAAACGGATTACTTTTTAAATCTTGTAACCACCTCCTATTCTAATCCTGCCAAGTTCTGGGGTGCAGTTAATTTGACCAAAAATCTGGCTTCTAGCACTCTGCCCCTTAGTATTACGATAAATTACTGCGTGATCTCTGATCCGAATGACATTCGCCTTGCTTTTAATAAACACTTCTCTAAAGCTGGTCACCTATTTGATAGGTTGTTTCCAGGGCCCTCATTCATCAATGTGGATGTAGAATATGTTCTATTTCCACACGTAAGCACGGAATGTAGAACTAGTGTACGCACAGGGAAGTCGGGATTCATCACACGGTGCGTACGCAGGCTCTACGCTCCTCCGTAGAACTTTGTTCTACCGTCAATGCTCGTGCATGATTATCCATATATGGTCATGAAAGTGAGGAAACACCCCCCATGGGATGTGAAATAATGGACTGACCCGAGCGGAACCCTGAGAAAATCCACGGAGAATTCACTGCTGTCGAACCAAGAAGACACTATCGCGTATTATGGGATAAATAAAAGGCGGATTTGTAAACGGTGATGTCAGATATCAACGGCTCCCTAAGACCATTGCTGCAATTCTGCCTGGACAGCTCAAAATACTAATAAAGACCGTTCGTTGACCACTGTTTGGCGTTGGTTGTGTGTCATTATAACCGTGCTGTAATATGAATGCCTTTATTAGTTGTGTTCGATTGGCTATATGATTTTTAGAGGCATCTATTTTGTTGTCGGCTAATAAAGACCGCGCTGGAATATGACTGCCTTTTCCCGTGTTGTTTGATTAATACCCAGGGATTAAAGTTCTCCTCAATTTGATTCCAAATCGCGATGGATCTCCCGTCAATTTTCTACCTGCTGCATATGATTTCTAGAGGCATACTACAATCCATTTTGATGTCAGTATTGGGTAGCCTACATAAACAATAATACGAGAGCTATACAAGAACAATGAATCTTACTGCCATGTATGTAGCAGATACGCCATGTGTAGCCTGCCTATATGTGATCAATACAAACATGAACTTGAATTCCATCATGTCTGTGTGCGGGTCACTGCGGGAACTCACAAGGCTGTTGTCACAATGTAAATAAGAACGTGCACTGAAAAGTTACAGTATGTAGTTGGTTGATCATTTGTATGACAGTCAGTAAACCCTTGCAAAAAGTATCCGTTTTATTTAATGAATTGAAAACATTCAGCATCGCCTTCCTCCCGGCATCCAGCAATAACATGTATCAGGCAAATGCGCATCGCAACATTGACTGAGTGGAATCCCTTTCTATTCACATAACTGCATTTGTGATGGAGCTTTGACAGCTACAGTAACAGTCTATTGGTCGATCCATCTCCAATATCACGATGGACCGTGCCGCGGTGGCAAAGACCCGAGGGTGGAGAGGATCTTGAATGAATTCCATCATCATATATGTTGTGTGTCTGTCCACTATGTTTGTTACTTTGTTATTCCCCCCCCCCTATCTATGTAAAGCGACCTTGGGTCTCTTGAAAGGCGCTATATAAAATGAAGCTATTATTATTATTGTTATTATTATTATTATCATCACATCTGTGCGGGAGCTCACAAATAGACTGTTAGTCTCAGTGAAGTTTCAACGGAGGTCATCTATTCTAACCAACAAATTGAAGTAGAAAGCATTTCGTGACCAATCTTATTTGAAACAATATCTAATTGCGTTTGGAGGTTGGTGTTTTGCGTCTGCCCCCCCGTGCCAAACAAGCAGGCCAACCTCTTGTTCGCGTGTGAGCCCGTTATAATTACACTACTGTCGCTATTTTACAATGAACTATAATGAATTACGGGTCATACAGAAGTTGAACACTAATGCACGGAAGCTTATTTCCGCCTTGAAACTAATGCAGGACTGAGGAGTGCTTATGCGTAGTAACGATATTCTACCACTGGGCGACAGGTACGCCTGGTCTGACCTGTGCGTAGATGTAAGCACGGAGTCAAGTTCAAATCGAAATTGATGAATCCCACTCTTTGCTTAGAAATGATCGTACGCACAGGGTAAGCACAGATCTGTGCGTAGAACACGTTGATGAATGAGGGCCCAGGTCTCCCTTCCCTGGAGGTCTCTGATGATGTTCTCCCCATGAATCATGTCCCTCATTTCTCCTTTCGACCGTTTACATCTTCGGAGGTCTTCAAAGTTTTAGAATCCATAGACCCTAAATCATCGACGGGCAAGGATCAATTGGACTCTTTTTTCATAAAATTAGCTGCACCAATTATTAGAGAGCCGTTAACTCATATTTTTTATCTATCAATTTATTCTGGCTCATTCCCACTGAACTGGTCTGCACAAGTCATCCCTTTACACAAGGGGGGTGTTAGAGATAATCTGGATAACTATCATCCAATCTCCACCCTTCCTTGCTTGGCCAAAGTACTTGAGACCTTAGTCAGTTCGCAATTGAAGTGCTTCCTTTCAAGCCACTCTATTCTTAGTCCTCACCAATCCGGTTTCAGACCTGGCCATAGTACAATCTCTGCTATCACTCTTGTAACCAACAATATAGTCTCTGCCTTGGATAGGAGGAAGCACTGCGCGGCCCTCTTTGTCGACCTCTCTAAAGCCTTCGACGCGGTCGATCACCACCTGCTTTTAAAAAAGCTGTCCGATATCGGCTTGGATATGGGTGCTTCTGCATGGTTTCGTGACTACCTATCTCTCCGACGTCAATGTATAAAATCATCACATGGCAATTCGGAATTCTTAACTGTTACAAAAGGTGTCCCACAGGGTTCGGTGTTGGGGCCTGTACTTTTTACTGTCTACATTAATGAGCTAGTCTCCTCACTAACCGGTTGCCAAGTCCATTTGTATGCAGATGACACTATTCCTTACTGTATTGCGGATAGCCCGCTGGCTGCTACCGTCAACTTGCCGCTCGCTTTTAATTCATTGCAGGACACCCTTTCTCAGCTCAGGCTTGTCCTTAACTCGATGAAAACTAAATTTATGATATTCTCAAGAGCTAAAAATGTGGACTTTACTAAACCTCTCATATCTACTATTGATGGCTCTTCTATAGAGAGAGTTACCGATTACAAATCTTATCTTGGGCTATGGCTCGATGAGAAGCTCTCATTCAAAACTCATATTGACAGCCTCACCTCCAAGCTTCAGCAGAAGGTTGCCTTTCTATTCCGAAACCGGTCTAGCTTCCCTTTGCTCAGTAGGAAGAGAGTTGTAGATGCGGTATTCCTGTCAGTATTGGACTATGGTGATGTTATCTATAGGCATGCAGCTGCATCTACGTTGAAGCAATTGGACTCTGTATATCATTCCGCTATTAGATTTATCACTGGTGACAGTTATGATACTCACCACTTGATTGATTGATTGAAAACTTTATTAACAGATTGCAGAATGGGTACAGTATAGTACAGCTCAATACATACAATTGTTAAGGGGATGCAGACCAGAGAAAGACTTTCGTCTTGTTTACATCAGGGTCCCCCATTTTCAATTCATCATAACATATATGACATACACGACATACAGATAGACAGTACTGCTACATGCTACTGCATTCTTTATGAAATGGTGGGCTGGTCCTCTCTTTCTCAGAGGCGCAGTTACCACTGGTACTTGTTCATCTTCAAAGCCATTAGTGGTAAACACCCTCCTTATATATCATCATTTCTGGATTGGAGTCTTGGTGCTTATCAGACCAGATCCAACAGCTGGCTTACTCTTAGGGTTCCACAAGCGCGTTCGGATCTGGTCAAGACAGCATTTTTTATTGATGCCCCCAACACATGGAACGCTCTTCAACAAACCCTAAAGTTAGAGGTCCTCCCATCTGCTTCTGCTTTTAAACATCTGGTGTTAAATCTCTGTTTGTCAAATTGCAATTGTTTTTAGTTTCTTCTATTATTTTTTTTATATTTTCATTGTGTTGCTCATGTGTGTGTAAACTCGTCATCATTGTAAATGAGGGAAACCTCAATGTCCTTCGAGTTAAAATAAAGGTTACAAACAAAAGGCTTTCGACACTGTCAATCACTCCATTCTGATTGACAAGCTAAAAGCAATTGGTTTTGATAGTTCATCCGTGAGCTGGATGCAATCCTACCTGGAGGGGAGAGAACAGATGGTGGAGGTAAACGGTACACTATCCCCCCCCCTCCCAGTGAGCTGTGGTGTCCCACAAGGAAGCATACTAGGACCGTTACTGTTCCTAATTTATGCAAATGGCATGTCATCAGCTTGTGACTGCAACTTGTTCCTGTTCGCGGACGACTCAGCCCTGCTGGTCTCTGACAGCGACAAGTTGCAGGTTGAAAAAGCCCTTAGCTCTGAACTCGGCAGAATCTGCACCTGGCTGGCTGATAACAAACTATCATTACACCTGGGTAAAACAGAGTCCATTCTCTTTGGACCAAATACAGTAACAAACTCAGCAAGGCCAACGTCTTCTCTGTTACAGTGGGTGACAATATTGTCACAAGGAAAGATTAAATTACCTACCTGGGTTCCATCCTAGAGGCAAATCTTTCCTGTGACAAAATGGCAACCAGTGTAATCAAAAAAGTCAACCAACAAACAAGATTCTTGTACCGGATCTCCACTCTGGTAAACAAAAATACCTTGAAGACTCTAACATGAGCACTCATTCTAGGGTACTACGACTATGCTTGCACCTCATGGTACCAAAGCACCTCAAAGGCCCTAAATATATGATTACAAACATCACAAAACAAACTGGTCAGACTACTGCTTGACCTTACTCCTAGAACCCACCTCAGCCCTGCCCATTTTGACAACCTAGGATGGCTTAGAGTAGACGACAGAGTGCAGAAACTTGCAATCCCCTTCAAAACCGCTCTCAAAGAGCACCTATGGGAGGCTGCAATTAGAAACTGGCCCCGGTAAATGTCCAAACCCCACCCACCACCCACCCACCCAACCCCCTCCAATGTACAGTTTCTTCCCCCTCGAATGTATATATTTTCTTTTATGAATGTCTCTTTTTTTTTTTTTTTTTTATTGGTCTTTTTCCCCCTCCATTTTCCTCCGATTTTCTCCCATCCCAATGTTAGTCGTATGCCAATTCCCAGTCCCTTCCTGGTCGCTGCGCACTTACCCCCCACAGTCAGATCATCTGGGAGAGTGGAGGCTACCACGTGCTTCCTCCGACACACGTCCAGCCAATCACCGCTTCTTTTCACCTGGCAGCGCGGATTCTCATTGAGAGGGCGTAGCGTGTGGGAGGACCACACTATCCCCCTCACGTCCAATCCGCGCTTAGCAGGCGCCACGACCGAACTGTAGGAGTCGCTGTTTACAACGACCCGGACCCACCCCGCCAGCTTCTCCCACCCTCTGATACAGCCAATTGTATCAGTGCAGACGGCCAGCCAAGCTGGTGACAACCCCGGAGCTGTGAGCTGGATTCGAACAGGCAAATCCAGCTCAGCTCCGGGGCTGGTGACGAACGCAATCTCCGCTCGGCCACCTAACCGCCTATGATCTGTCTCTTAAACAGTACTGTATATTTGTATATCTTGAATGTCATAAATGTCTGGATGTAACAGTACTGTATATCTGTCATGTATGTCATAAATGTCATGATGAATTGAAAATGGGGGACCCTGATGTAAACAAGACGAAAGTCTTTCTCTGGTCTGCATCCCCTTAACAATTGTGTGTATTGAGCCGTACTGTATTGTACCCATTCTGCAATCTGTTAATACAATGTTCAATCAATCAATCAATCTGTCCTTCTCCACCGTCCAAGGATATAGTCAGTCCTTGATCGTTTTCATGTAATCTACTTGCTATGACTGGCTAATAATTATTCACACACACACACACACACACACACACACACACACACACACACACACACACACACACACACACACACACACACACACACACACACACACACACACACACACACACACACACACACACACACACACACACGCACATACATACACACGCACACACACACACTCACACCATACCACATTGCGCCTCTCCAGTCCCAGGTTAGTGTAATATGCTCCATACCGAGGAAGCCTAGAAGGCATCATTAGTTACCAGACCACTGAGACCAGGTTGTAAGCCTCTCTACGCCTGATCTCTCCTCATCTCCTCTCTCTTCCTCACTCCTCCCCTCTCCTCCTCTGTCCTCCTCTGTCCTCCTCTCTCCTCCTCTCTTCTCCTCTGTCCTACTCTGTCCTCCTCTCTCCTCTCATCTCCTCCCCTCTCTCCTCCCATCTCCTCCCCTCTCCCCTCCTCTCTCCTCCTCTCTCCTCCCCTCTCCTCCCACACAGGTCGGTAAATTCTGCCTTCCTACCTCCCTCTAGCCTGCAGGTAACAAAAAGACACAATAAGCACACATGTAATTCTAGATACACATATTAATGTGCACACTGCACACACAGACAAACATGCATATATTGTATATATATATATACAGTATGTATACACACACACACATTCACATTCACAACCCATGGTCTCATACAGACACTGGCATTCCTCTCTCCTATCTACCCTGCCCTATTCCTCTCTCCTATCTACCCTGCCCTATCATCCTCCTGATCTCCTCATCTCCTCATCTCTGTTTTCTTCCTCTTCCTCCTTCTCCCCCTCCACCTCCTGCTACATAGAGCCTCCATTCTTTGTGAGCCCTGTCAACCCACTGTTTTCTTCTTCTTCTTCCTCCTCCTCCTCCTCCTCCTCCTCCTCCTCCTCCTCCTCCTCCTCCAATCTTGTTAGCCTTGGCAGTCCTTTTACTCCCTGCAGCTGAAATGTTACACATGGTTTTAATATTGGGGGAAATTCTCCAGGTACCAATACACTGTTTGTATTCTGGTATCAGTATTGGTGTGATGATGACACAATCCTCTCAGATGAAATACTCTTCACTGAATTGGATCCTCCTCAGGTGACAGACTGGATCAGATGTTTCCTATTGAACTGCTGTGGTCATGTGATGCTGACAAGTCGAGGGTTTTGTGTTCATGTGCTGGTAAGTGGAACAGAACCAGACCCATCTATCATTTAGCCAACTTGGCTAAACTGGCATATTTACAGTCAAATGTTCCTTAATATGCACTGTCTCTGTATTTTAAACCAATAAATACAAATACAAATAAATTGTGAAGCTGAGATCTGGACCCCAACCCGGTCAACCTCGGGAGACACACATAGATGCTCACTATCACAAGTTGTCAAAGCAAAACGTTGTGTCTTACCTAATCTAGTAGCCTTCTCCCCTGGTGCTGCCTGTGCCACATGTAATCCACCCAATCCTTGCCAAGAAAGTGTATTGTATAAAAATAGACCCACATTTTCTGTTATTCTTCTTGCCGATTGAAACAGCACGGCTAAAATGTATCTACTCATTATTTCGTCTAAAGTCCACATGCTGTCAGATGACATAATGATTCCAAAATCTCATTCAGAATCAGGTTTGCAGTTCAGTTGCATCTTACTGCATGTAGCATAATAACACATGTGAAGTTATCTTTGCCATTTTTTACTTTAACGTTAGTATAATAACGATTGATCATTGCCACAGCTGCTAGTGTGCTATGACAGCATAGCGTTGCTATTATCTGTGTTGCTCTATTGTAGACCAACCTCTGCTCTCTGACCCTTCACCTCCTGACACCAGAGCTGGATTGTACCAAGTAGCGGACGACACAAAGCTAAATCAAGTTTACTCTGATGAAGATTATCTCCATGCACCATTGTGTTTCAAAAACACTTTACTTTACAGTGTATTTTGAGATTAATTGTGTGCCTGCAATAATTTTTTAGTTGAACTGAAATGTTGTGACATTGATGCTCTCTCGTCTGAGTGGGGGTTGTAAGGTAATGTTAACCTTCTGTAGTGTGGTAGTGAAAGGTACAGGTAACAACAGGTAACGTTGTCTGGTAACGTTGTCTGGTAACACTTATGGTAACGCTGTATGGTAATACTGTAAGGTAGCGTTGTCTGGTGGTAACGTTGTCTGGTAACGCTGGTGATAACACTGTCTGGTAATGCTGTCTGGTAACGCTGTCTGGCAACGCTGGTGGTAGCGCGCGTTACTTGACATAGTAACTGTAATAAATAATATGACTGAAATCCTATTAGTAACATATTATATTATGTAACTATTTTACTGCTAAAGATAATACAATACTTTAACGCTGTTACTTTTGTAATACGTTCTTACACCCAACACTGCCAATATGACTGAAATTAAACTGTTCCTAATTTACCTAGGACCCTAAGATGGACCAATGTGTGAATATCCAACAGAGCCAACAGTGAATATCAGTCATAGAAATAAATTGTATTTGGGGAGAGACCAAGAACTCCGGACTAAATGATCAGTCTAGTGCAGTGGTTCTCAAACTACGGGTCGCAACCCAAATTGGGGTCGCTGGTAGGTGACAGTGCATTGGAAAGAAGAAAAAAATTCAATATTTAAAGAAATCTTTTTTATTTAGATTTATTTGTTCTGGCAACATATTTTGGCTAAATATGCCTCGTTTTTTAAATGTGTATTGATAACATAGTGTTGTAATTACATTTTCTAATAAATATGCATGATCAAGTTCAACAATGTGTGCTTTTATTTTGATATCCCTTAATTCCACATTGAAATTAGGCGATACATTAAGTGTGGGGTCCCCAAAAAAAAGATCCTAAATAAAGTGGGGTCACGGTATGAAAAGGTTTAAGAACCCCTGGTCTAGTGTAAATCCAATCATATCCAGATAGTATCTCGAGTGGAAAAACAAAAGCAACTTCGCTAAATCCCTTTTTCCGCAGACTCTTGCTGGGCTCAGTGACAATGAATGTGTCTCTGAACGAACAGGATGGGTCGGGACACATGTTATCTGGGGTGAGTTAACCCTTTCACTGCCACACTACAGATGGTTAACCTTTCACTATGTGTTAGTGAAAGGGTTAACCTTCTGTAGTGTGGTAGTGAAAGGCTTAACCCTTTGTAGTGTGGTAGTGAAAGGGTTAACCTTCTGTGTGGTAGTTGATCCCTGTGGGGAAATTAGCAGCATGGGGGAGGGGGGAGGTGTGGTACAGGTATGGGCAGGGTAATAATAGAAATACATAAATATAGGCAATAAAATGTGATCTTAATAGAAATATGATCAAAATAAACAGTGTCAACTGTTTAAAAAGTGCCCTATCGGTTATATTATATGTTTGTGGAAGTGAATCAATGAGACGAGCAGACGGAGTATCGAGTCTCTTAACTTTACTTCCAAACAAATCCAACAGAACCAAGGTACAGCCACACCCTTAAGTCAACTCCTCCTTACCAAACATTCTGAAATTAGACACCTCCATCTAGTGTCCACCACACAGCCCCCCCCCCAACATTCAGAATTGACACAACACAAAATAAACGGAACTGAACACAATAAACCCGTACCAACCCCCCAAAACAGTGCACCCAGTGTCTTCAGTCTCTTTTAGGAGGTCTGACCATGCGGCCATAACGACTGTATTTAACAGTCACAGGGAATGTGGAAGGGGAAAGGGTAAGGGTAGGGGCAGGGGGCCGGTAGGGGTAACACCGGCCGGAGGGCATGGGACAGGGGAAGACTTGGGTGACCGGCCCCGGCACCGGGGCTGAGCCAGTTCCACCGGCCCGTTTGGGACCACATGAGCAGGCTTAAGACGATCGACTGAGATCTGCTCCTTATTCCCCCCCCCATGTCCACCACAAAGTACTTGGGGCCCGGCTCGAGGACGCGGAAGGGCCCGTCATAGGGAGCCTGCAGTGGAGAACGGTGGGCATCATGACGGATGAACACATACCTCGCAGTCATCAGGTCCTGTAGGACTGGGGAAGGCAGTGATGTGTGGGAACTGGGGCAAACACCCTCGCTGCATCCTGGAAGGCAGACCGGTGAGCTGTAGTGGACCAAGGGGCAGAGGAACCAGGAAGGAACTCCCCCGGGACCCTCAGCGGTTGACCAAAGACCAACTCGACTGAGAGGACTGCAGGTCTTCTTTAGGGGCAGTACGCAAGCCCAACATGACCCACGCAAGACGGTCGACCCAGTTGCTGTCTGTGAGCGTGGCCCAGAGAGCGGCCTCATGGATCTGTGAAAAACGCTCACACATGCCGTTGGCCTTTGGGTTGTATGCTGTGGTACGATGGAGTTTCACCCCAAGTCTCTCAGCCACGGTGCTCCACAACTCAGAAGTAAACTGGGATCCCCTGTCAGAAGTCAGGTCCAATGGCGTGCCAAACCGAGTGACCCAGCCGAAGATAAATGCCAGAGCCACCTCCGCAGTCGATGACAGGGGAACAACCTCCGGCCACCTGGTTGTCCTGTCCACCATAGTGAGGAGGTGTGTGAAACCCTGAGACGGGGGAAGTGGGCCCACCAGGTCCACGTGGACATGGTCAAACCGCCTCTCTGGAATGAGAAACGACTCCAGGGGGGCCTTAGTGTGACGATGTACCTTGGCCCGCTGGCACGCCACACAGGAGGCCGCCCATACTTTGACGTCCTTCCTAAGGCCCGGTCAGACGAACTTGGCCCCTACCAGCTTGACCGACGCCTTTACCCCAGGGTGTGAAAGGGCATGAATGGTGTCAAATACCCGGTGGCGCCAGTCAGTTGGAACCATGGGGCAAGGCTGGCCAGTGGAGACGTCACAGAGGAGCGTGGCGCCGCTGTCGTGAAACACCACATCCTCGAGTCGAAGTCCTGTCACAGCCGTCCTGAATGCCTGAAGGTCTGAGTCGGTGAGCTGGTCAGCAGACATGGCAGCATAGTCGATGCCCAGGTGCACAGGGCTGACGTGCGCCCGGGAGAGGCAGTCTGCCACCTGGTTGTCTTTACCGGCTACATGCTGGATGTCAGTAGTGAACTCCGATATGGCGGAAAGTTGGCGCTGCTGCCCCCCCGACCATGGCTCCGTGGTCTTGGCCATGGCAAACGTTAGGGGCTTGTGGTCGACAAAAACTGTGAACTCGCGGCTCTCCAGCAAGAACCTGAAGTGACGTATGGCGAGGAAGAGGGCCAGGAGCTCCATGTCGAATGTACTATACTTCCTCTCGTTGTTCCGCAGCTTCCTACTGAAGAAGGCCAGAGGCTGCCAGACGCCAGCCCCCCACTGCTCGCACACCGCCCCTACTGCATAATCGGAGGCATCGGTGGTGAGGGCTATAGGAGCAGCAGGAGATGGGTGTGCCAGCATGGCGGCGTTGGTAAGGGCAGCCTTAAAGCCCTCGAATGCCTGGACTCTCTCCGGGGACCAGCCCACGTCATCGTTGGTTCTTTTCCCCTTCAACGCCTCATACAGAGGTCTCATCAGGTGAGCCGCATGGGCTATAAACCTATTGTAAAAATTAACCATCCCCAGGAACTCCTGGAGAGGTTTGATGGTGAGAGGGCGGGGGCGGGGGAAAGCAGCAATTGCCTCCACCTTGGCGGGTAGAGGAACAGCCACCTGGGAAGAGACATGGTGGCCCAGGAAATCCATGGCCGGCAGGCCAAACTGACATTTGGCCGGGTTCACGATCAGCCCATGCTCATTGAGCCACTCGAACAGTTGACGGAGATGTCCCCGATGCTCCTCCACCGATGCACTGGCTACCAGGATGTCATCCAGATAAATAAACAAAAATGACAAGCATCGCAGCACAGAGTCCATCAGCCGCTGGAATGTTTGCGCTGCCCCTTTAAGGCCGAATGGCATGCGCAGGAATTCAAACAGTCCAAACAGGGTGATAATGGCAGTCTTGGGCACATCGAGCGGATGGACCGGCACCTGGTGGTGGGGAGGCTCAAGGACTGTTGGACCGGCGCACAATGCCGAGCCGTTCCATTGGGGCAAACTCCTCCCTGGCTATTGCCAGTTTAGCAGCATCCAGGTGGCGCGCCCGTGCATAAACCGGCGGCCCCACCGTTGGGATGTAATGTTCCACCCCATGCTTGGCGACAGAGGCAGAGAAAGTGGGGACAGTCAGAGCAGGAAACTCAGCGAGGAGGCGCTGGTACATATCACCTGTGGTGAGCATATTGGCCAGGGCAGGCGGCCCCGGCCCCCCCAGTGTGCAGGGGTATGTGTCAAAGGACACAGAGCCAATCAGCCTACGGTTCGCTACGTCCACTAACAGTCTGTGAGCACACAAAAAATCCGCGCCCAGTATAGGCACCGACACTGAAGCAATAATAAACTCCCAGCTAAACTGCTGTCCATTTAAACACATAGTCACGTACCTGGCACCAAACGTATGGATGGAAGTCCCATTAGCCGTGTCCAGCGGTGGTCCATGTCCGTTTCCCAAGGCGTCCGTGGCCGACGCAGGCAGGATGCTCCTCTGGGCGCCCGAATCCACCAACAGACGCCTTCCAGACAACGTGTCCTTGATAAACAACAGCTTGTTGATATTGACGCCAGCGTTTATAGCCGCTAACGAGCGCCGGCTCTTGAGTTTCCCTGGTTACCAAAGTTGCATGGTGGAACACAGCTCTTCGCTTTGTTGCCAAAATGGCGATGATAGTAACAAAGCCCTCTATCATCCCTCTGTGTCTGATCCCTGCGATCAGACACCCGATCAGACACAGCAGCCACTGACGGGAGGCCAGTAGTATTTTGTCCGCCTCCTCCGCTAATCCCCGGTAATCCTTGGTGCGCACGAGAGGTGAGCTGGCCAGAGCCGTGCGCACCGGAGTCGGGAGTTGACGCAGGAAAAGCTGCACAAAAATAAAAGTAGCGTCACCTGAACAGGAAAAGTGCAGTAACTTCAAATACAATGTTGTTTTCCCTCCAGCTTTCATAACTTAACCTAGCCATTTTATTTGGATCATCATCATTCCAATATATTCAGGTGTTAAATTTCATTTTCAAAATGGCTAGGTTAAGTTATGAAAGCTGGAGGGAAAACAATATTGTATTTGAAGTTACTGCACTTTGCCTGTACATTACCTGTATAATTGGAAATTGTGCAGCAGAGTGCAGTATCTGCTTTTTGGGGTTAATTAAAATACAGTAATTACGTCATATTTTTGTATGCCTAAAGATGACTTCATTAATACATGTTAAATCTGGGTACTATCATCTATCTACCTATAACACATTTTGGATGGCAAGTCAAAACACTTTAAAGCCATTTTTCTCAGTTTCACTGTTTGGAAGTTACTGCGGTCTGCCTGGGTTTTGAGTGTGATTTTGTAGTTACTGCAGTTTTTAAAACCCCATATCTCCAAAACTGAGCGACATTAACATCTGAAACTTGGTCACAAGATAAAACATGTATTGACAAGTTCAATTTAACTCACACTTAACTTTTTTCGAGTTACTGCGGTTAGCCTTGACAGGGCAGTATAGTATTTCTACCTGTTCTCATAGACCCCCCACATAAAATTCAAAGGATAATTAGCTGGCCAAACATTATCAGTGCTTTCGAAATTATAAGTAGCCAAAACTATATGGGCGGCTAGGTGGTGCAGTGGGCAAGGCGCTCACCACCAACACAGGAGATGCTGGGTTCAAGCCCAGCTCTCGGCGTTGCTACCAGCTTGGCTGGTCGTTCATACTAATACAATTGGCAGTATTAGGGGGTGGGAAGCTGGTGGGTGGGGATCGGACGTTGTGGACAGCGACTCCTACAGGTCGGTTGGTGCGCCTGCGCAGTAGAATCAGGAAGTCCCAACCACGCAACCCTCGCCGCTGAGAGATCGTGCTGTGCAGGTGAAAAGATGCGACGGCTGCCTCCTCGTGTACCGGAGGGGACACGTGATGCAAGGCTTCGTCCACATTGCAGCCGGCTTGTGGGAGGCATGGCCTAACAACGTTCGAGACAGGGGAGTGTAGAATTGGACAATACGAAATTGGGGAAGGGAGAAAAATTGAAAAATGGAGAGAAAAAGTAGATACAAAAAAAAAAGTAGCCGAAACTATATATAGGCCTATATCTCGTTGCACACATCTTACATGATAAAGCGTCTGCTGAATAATTATGTTTTGCCTCAATATACAGTATATATATGTGTGTGTGTGTGTGTGTGTGTGTGTGTGTGTGTGTGTGTGTGTGTGTGTGTGTGTGTGTGTGTGTGTGTGTGTGTGTGTGTGTGTGTGTGAACGTGAACGCGATATCTGCCATTGCGAGACAAGGCGAGCAGGCTAGTCAACTCAAGAAGTGTTTGACTTTTTGACTCCTCCCCCTGGCTGTAATCGGCTACTCTCGCTTGTTTTCAAAGCGAGCCGAAAGTCATCTCAAACAAGCCTAAGACCTCTGAGGGCCAGAAGCCTGAAGACTGTAAGTCACTGTCATATCAACACTCTGACAGTTTAGTTTACCATAATTCCTCTAATAGTAACCGGGTCTCAAATACAAGCCGGGTCTCTATTAATGGCCGGGTGCGCTCTTGAGCTAAGCAATTATAAGCCGGCCTCCTAATACAAGCCGGGTTACTAATATACTGAGCTGCATACTGAGCTGGTTACTTGATTTCACTTTGAAAACGTTGAAATGACCAGTGACCACCTGTAATTGCACTGTTTACTATTTCATACAGTACTTGGTTTCAATAAATGAACCCAGTACATTTTACTGGGTTCAAACTGACACAAAATGTTGCTTTATTCATTATGATCTGTTTGAAAATTAGAAATATAGGCCTCTCTCTTATACATGCCTCCTCCTAATACAAGCCTGGTACCCGCTACAGTTGAAACAAATACAAGCCGGGGTTACTATTATAGGAATTACGGTAGTTTAGTTTAGTTTAGTTTAGTTTAGTTTAGTTTAGTTTAGTTTAGTTTAGTTTAGTTTAGTTTAGTTTAGTTTAGTTTAGAAAATTCAAATACAGTAGTAAAAAAAAGGCATATAATGTGTTTTCGGGGATAACGTGACAAAGTCCAGGACCTCCATCCTCTCCCTACCAAGATGGAGAAAGCCGTTATGCATTTAAACTGGACAGACATACAACTACAATACCAGCCACATCTTAATACAACAATATATTAACATTTTCTAAGGTGCAGTCAAGTAATAAGATAATTAAGTTTCATGTTAAAAAAAGGGAAAATAAAAAACATTTGTTCAAAAAGAAATATATATATATATATATATGATGATGTCAGTGTGCTACTTGAGGTTTCTGTTTCAAGGCTTTGTTAAGACCCCAATACCAGATTCAGATTGTATTTGTCACGTCATCTTACATAGCAGCGATGAGTGGAATTCCTGTTGTTCTTGGCTCCTCTGCCTTGCAGTAGCATCATCAATAAAATAGGACAAAAGAAAGAAAGCAATAGAAATTGCATAAAGATTTTCACTGCATGGGTGTAGTGTGTGAAAATCAGTAGCAGAAACAACAATAGCAACAAGACTCTAATACCACAATTCTAATACCACAGTCACAGGCAGCGAGCAGGTTATTTGTTCACGAGTCTGACTGCCTCGGGGAAAACTGTCCTGGAGGCTGACGATTTGGGCCTTGAGGCCATGGTAGCGTTTGCCGGATGGCATCACTGTTTGTGGTCGGGGTGGTTGGGGCATTGATAATCCTGTGGGTTTTGCTGACACTGTTGTATATATCCTGGATGAGAGGAAGCTCACAACCACTGATGTTCTGCATTTGGCAGTTGAGGGCAGAGCAGTTTCCATAACAGGCGGTGATCCATTCAGTCAGGATGCTCTCGGCTGTGCCTCTGTAGAAGCCTGTAGGATCTGGGGCCCTGTGCTGATCTGGGGCCCTGTGTTGATCTGGGGCTTTCTGATGCCTGAGGTGAAAGAGATGTTGCTGTGCCTTCTTCACCACCTGGCCAGTGTACACGTTCCAGGTGAGGTCCTCCTTGATGTGAACACATCACGTCCAGCCTTTCTCTGCTCCAGTCTATAGTTCTGGTCGGTGTCCTCCTCGTGATCCAGTCTATAGTTCTGGTCGGTGTCCTGCTTGCGCTCCCGCAGTGAATTAATCAATCACTCCAGAGCGCATATACATTTAATTAACTTAAGTTACACACTGCAAAATGAATTATTTATTTCATATTTGTTATGCTGTTAATTGTGCCTTTGTTAATCACAGAAATAAGACCATGCAAAGACGAATGCATTTATATTAATTATTTTATGTACATTTTCCCTTAACGATGCTCAAAAGCCACTCCACTTGTTTTGTGAAGAACTTGATGATAAAACATTTATTCAGGGTCTCATTACTTTAATTGATTTATTGTACATGCTCTTAGATTACTTTCTTCTATTGTAATCATGTTCATGTTTAAGAGGTGTTAACTGTCCTGCTATTGATCCATTCACACCTCGTTATCGCTATCTGTTTAAGAAACGCCTCACTAGTTATTTCAAACATTCTTCCAAAGATGTCGAGATTTTGTCCATACCTCCATCTCCATGTGTTATTTATGTGTCTCCTCTGCTCCAGAAACCATACTCATCCATTCTACATTCATTGCACACAACATCCACATGCCATTTCACTGTGATGTAAATGTACCTTATATGTAACAAAATAAAACAAAACTTGAACTTGAATATTGTACCTCTGTAACCCCCTCTGTAACGAGTGTCCTGCCTGTTGTCTGCTTCTTGCAGTACCCACCATAACATGAAATCAATGGTTTTATTTCCATTATATTCACATTTTAAATAAAGAACTGCTACCAGTGCACCATGCAGTGTGGTAGCAGCAGCATAGAGACCTCTCAGGTGAAAATTGCGCCTTCACTGGGTGGAAATCTCAACACAACTTTGTGTTTAAATCAGAAAGGGAGTTTATTTTCAAATTCATGCTATGTATTTCTTTTGTCTTTTTTCATATTTGGTATTGATGTGAAAGTAACTGAAAGTAACCAGATTACATGACTCTTAACAATATAACCTAGAATAGGAGTTACCTACAGTATTCATCTGATGAGTTATTGGAGTTCTGGAATAATATAAAGACAAAAGTATTTATACCTAGAACCACCGTGCTCTCATATTTACCTCCATACTATTCGCAGTACAAAAATCCTGTATTTGCGCCCTTTGTTGTGTGTCTTGGTTGCCTAGCAACACCTATTTTTTTTTAATTCTCATTTCATACATGTTTTGTCTATTGTTCTGGTGTCAGCCTTTTGCCTTCAGAATTTTTGTTCTCTTTGATTGATTGATTGATTGAAAACTTTATTAACAGATTGCAGAATGGGTACAATACAGTACGGCTCAATACACACAATTGTTAAGGGGATGCAGACCAGAGAAAGACTTTCGTCTTGTTTACATCAGGGTCCCCCATTTTGAATTAATCATGACATTTATGACATACACGACATACAGATATACAGTAGGCCTACTGTTACATCCAGATATTTATGACATACAAGATATACAAATATACAGTACTGTTTAAGAGACAGAGTTTCTAAAAGAGAATATACTGTATACATTTGAGGGGGAAGAAACTGTACATTGGAGGGGGTTTGGTGGGGGGGGGGGTTTGGACATTTACCAGGGCCAGTTTTGAATTGCAGCCTCCTGTAGGTGCTCTTTGAGAGCGGTTTTGAAGGTGGGTAGGGATTCACATTATTTTACGGCTGTGGCTAGGGCGTTCCACATTGTTGTGGCATAATTTGCGAAACGTGTTTAGTCCCTTGTTTGAGCCGAATCTGGGTTGAACATGATTTGTGGAACTCCCTCTGGTGTTGTGGTCGTTTGCTTGCTGAGTTAGTTATTTGATCCAAAGAGAATGGACTCTGTTTTACCCAGGTGTAATGATAGTTTGTTATCAGCGAGCCAGGTGCAGATTCGGTCGAGTTCAGAGCCCCTTTCATGACTGTGATGCACCGAGTGAATCCACAGTCACTTCCTAGCCCATAGCAAACCAACCTATGTTGACCATGAAGGACTGGTTCTGCCCGAACCGTTCGTTATACAAGTATCACATAGAAAGGTACTCACAGTTGCACAAGGATTTCGGACAAAAATATGTAATGGTTTGAAAGCTCGGCGTTGCTAATAAACATTTTAAATATTTTTTATAAACTGGTCAACACTGCATTATTTCCGGCGTTGGGTGCATGATGCGCATGCACAGTGATCACAGCGCAGGCGCACCAGGCAGCCAAATACGGAAATAAAGCCGGTTTGATCAGTTTATGAAAATATTTTAAATGTTTATTAGCAACGCCAAGCTTTCAAACGATCACGTATTTTTGTCTGAAACCCTTGTGCAACTGTGAGTACCTTTGACATTTCTCTGTGATACTTGTATAACGAACGGTTCGAGCAGAACCAGTCCTTCATGGTCAACATAGGTTGGTTTGCTATGGGCTAGGAAGTGACTGTGGATTCACTCGGTGCATCACAGTCACGAAAGGGGCTACCGAGTTCAGAGCTGAGGGCTTTTTCAACCTGCAACTTGTCCCTCTATGGTGCAAAACCAAATATTCTATGATTTCAAGCCTAAAGACTATTATCTGAAAACTTTAAAATGTGTCAAAATAGCCGACAAAGTCTAGCTCTAATTTATTTAAAAAAAAAAAATAAAAAGGGGTGCAGATACAGTAGATGCATTTCATCAAATAATAATTTCTTAATTTCATCAGAATTTCACAATAAATGCTTACATGAAGTCATATTGCTACTACCAGTAAGTACCCCACCCATCCCCCCTGCTCCCCAATTCTACGGCATCCTGAATATCCCCCAGGCTTACACGAATAACAAAAGAAAAAAAAGAACGAAAATGAAGACAATTGAGGATCGGTAGAACTATACCCAACAGCAGACCACCCAAACACCAACCACCGCCCCACATGAGCAGCAGACAGACGTGCACATCAAGCTCTAATTAGTTATTCTATCGATATTAACATAGACTAGTTTATCTATTTGACAGATTAATCATATTGTATTACATGCACTTTTCCAATTGATAAATGCATTCAAACTACTGAAGTGAATTAATTTTGTTCTTACTTGTGGTAAAATAAATATAACTATGCTCTGGATTTCGATATGTTTGAGCAATATAAATACAACCTAGGCCAGGGCTTCTATACCTGAATAGTGTTTTACTGCTTATTATTATCAAATTTTGTGTGGAATTTCAGCCTCATTGTTCAGTATTTTTAAATTATTTAACCATAATTACATACTACTGAGTAATGGCAAAGCCCATTTATATGTGTTTCTCGGCTCAAAGTTGATTAACTTTTAAATGGTTAATGAACTGGATTATTAACAATCAGGCAGCAGGGATGGTGTGGTTACCATGGCAGCAGGGATGGTATGGTTATCGTGGCACCAGGGATGGCATGGTTACCGTGGCAGCAGGGATGGTAAGGTTACCATGGCAGCAGGGATGGTGTGGTTACCATGGCAGCAGGGTTGATAGGCAACCAGGGAGAGAATTACACCTGACCTCTCCCTCTCTCTCCCTCTCACTCATACACACTCACGAGCAAACACGCACAAGCATACACACACACACACACGCATGCATGCACGTGCAAACACACACACACACACACACACACACACACACACACACACACACACACACACACACTCTCTCTCCATCTCATCTCTGCTATTCTCTTCCATGCGGAACAACCATTCAGGCAGGTGTCACTGACCTGACCTGTGATTTCTCTTCCCCCCCTTTCTACAAAAAACTCCTTTCTTCTTCTTTCTCTCTATTTGTCCTCTATCTTCTCTCTCATTCCCACCCCCTCTCCATCTTTCTCTATTTTCCCGTCTCCTCTCTTCCTCTCCGTCTCCATCTCTCTCTTTGTCTTCTGACTTTCCACCCCCCTCTCACTCTCTCGCTCTCTCTTCTGCTCTCTTTCTCACATCACCTTCATTGATACTTCAAACATGTCTGTGATGTTTAATCACTTTATCTCCTGGGTTTTTATTTTCCCTAATTTCTTTCTCATTTATTTCTCATTATCTCCCTCATTATCTCCCTCTCTATCTCTCCCACACACATACACACCCTCTCATGTTCTCTCTCATCCTCTCCTTTCTCTCTTTCTTGCTCTGTCCTTATCTCATTCTCTCCACTCCTTCTCTCTTTTCTCCTTCCCAAATCTCTTAATTTTTTTCATCTAATCTTTGTCACTTTTCTGATTCCCTTTTCTATCCACTCACCCATTCACTCACTCACTCACTCACTCACTCACTCACTCACTCACTCACTCACTCACTCACTCACTCACTCACTCACTCACTCACTCACTCACTCACTCGCTCACTCACTCACTCATTCCTCTCCTCCTCTTCTCTCCTCTCATTTCCTCTCATCTCCTTTCCTCCTCTCCTCTCCTCTCCTCTCCTCTCCTCTCCTCTCCTCTCCTCTCCTCTCCTCTCCTCTCCTCTCCTCTCCTCTCCTCTCCTCTCCTTTCCTCTCCTCCCATGCAGCACTTTCTGTGAGATAGGCAGGCACCGCTGTGTGTTTGAGGAGAACAGTTAATGGGCTTTCTAATTGTAAGTAATTTACCCCAGCTGCTAAGTATGATGGCGCTATGTGTGTGTGTGTGTGTGTGTGTGTGTGTGTGTGTGTGTGTGTGTGTGTGTGTGTGTGTGTGTGTGTGTGTGTGTGTGTGTGTGTGTGTGTGCATCTTCATCTTCATGTGTGTGTGTGTGTGTGTGTGTGTGTGTGTGTGTGTGTGTGTGTGTGTGTGTGTGTGTGTGTGGGTGTGTGTGTGTGGGTGTTGTGTGTGTGTGTGTGTGTGTGTGTGTGTGTGTGTGTGTGTGTGTGTGTGTGTGTGTGCGTGTAATAACAATTGTGTTAACTTACCCAGCTCCCCTGGTAGCCTGTCTGCCTCTCTCTCTCTCTCTCTCTCTCTCTCTCTCTCTCCCTCTCGTCCCTCTCTCTCTCAACACCGAACCAGTTGGAGAGAGTTCATGAATGACCTATGCTCCCCAAAGAGCAAAAGGGTTTAAGACATAAGACATGTAACAGTGGATGGCTGGGTAGGGTTTTATTTATGTCTGGGGAGGGGAGGTGTGGAGTGGTTTGGTGAAGGGAGGTTGTGGACTGGGGTTTTATCTGTGTGTTTTAGGGCTGGGGAGGGAGGGGAGGGGAGGTATGGACTGGGGTATTGTGATGCATTTCCATGTCGTTTTTCTTTGTACTACTCTCTCAATCCTCACCTCACAAAGAGGTGAGGTGTCTGTCTGTCGCACTTTTTTCCCTCCTCTCACTTTTTTTTATGATCAATATAACATTGTGCTATTGCAGAATATCCATTACAGCCAAAACACAATAACAACATTAAATATGAATGCTCTGAAAGTCAACCAACTAGCAGTAGGCTAACAGGAATAATAAATCAGATTAGATTCAAATGTATTGTCATTATACAGCACAAGTACAGTACAACGAAAATAAGTTTGGCATTGAACCAGAGTGCAAATGTAACAGTAAAGTGTAATAGTAATATACAATGTACAGGTGATTAAACTGGGTATAAAATATATAAATTGGTACTATATGTGCTAATCATATGTATGTACAGAGTTGTAATAGTAATATGTACAGTGATACAGGTACAAAAACACTATGTTAGTAAGTCATACTGGTCAGCAACCGTAACTAGTAAGAGTAGGTAAGGGATATGTACAGATATAGTATCTACAGATTATGTAAATTACCTTTCGATACTCTATGCAATGGACATGACATGGTCTGTGCTTAGTAAGTATTGAGGTTTGACTCCCAGCCCTAAATAACAGACAAGTATTATCAGTTGTTACCTGCCGCAGTCTATTCCAAGGTCACAAAGGCCCAGTCAGACGGAAACGTGTTTCTACTATTAAATGTCTCTGAGCCGTATGCTATTATTTTTTTTCCTGCTCCAGTGTTGAGGTGTCCTTGACGCTGGGGACGCTGGGGATGCTGGGGATGCTGGAGACGCTAGAGACGCTGGGGAAGCTGGGGGGACGCTTATTTGCACTCTGGTTGGATGCCAAACTTTTGTTGTGCTGTATAATGGCAATAAATGTGAATGTAATCTAATCCAATAGCCTGTAGTCTGTCTGTGTAAATCCTGTATGAATATACAGGTGTGGATATTGGCCTGAAGGCTGTGACTAGGCTGCAGCCTTTACACTAGCAGATAGAACAGCACTAAGCGCGGTGGGGGCGTGAATGTGTTTATAACTCTACCTGCTTCTCTCACTGTGAGCTCTGCAGAGCTCTGTGAGAAAGTCCTGGAGAGGCTCTGTGTGGTTTTCCTCATTTGAATCGGCCGTCACTATTCCAGATATGAGAAGGAACTTCTCAAGGCAACGTGTTTTTCTTACTCTCCTCCCTAGAGTCAATTCATCTCTATTCTGTGTGGATATGTAGGTGTGAGAGGCTGGTTGTGGTTCTATTAGGAGGTAATTCAATGCCTGTCTCTATTCTGTGTGGATATGCAGTAGAGAGGCTGGTTGTGGTTCTATTAGGAGGTAATGCAGTGCCTCTCTCTATGGGGTCGGCAATTAGTTAGCTACTAACTGGGGAGACTGATCAATTACTACGGATAAAGGAATATAGTGGGACGATCGATTATGATAGTTAACCTTGTTAGATGAGGCTGCACTGGAAATGGAGCTAATGGACTTCCGAATGTCTCGTAATTCAAATACCTATAGCGCCGTCATTTCAGGAGCTTCTTCAAGCACTCTTTTTGTTTAAAGTTTAATTGCATTGTTTTTGCATTGTTTTTAATTGCATTACTGTTCACATGCATGTGTGGTGCCGTCAGTCATGAGTAAAGATAAAGCTTGAATGACTTACTGAACTGGTGTTTTTATTTCATGGACTCATGTTTCCCATTTCAGCACCATGTGTTGTCCACCTCACTTTGAGCAAGCCTATTATGGTACATTGCACCTCACTGCCTATACCTGTTATTCACTCTCAACATGGATAAAACATAAAGTATGGATATAATAAAAATAATATGATGAAAATAAAATAAAATAAATATCATATTCTCAAAATAAACTGACGGGCCAGAAATGATTGCTGGCGGGCCAATTTCGGCCCACGGGCCGCCTATTGCCGACCCCTGTGTGGATAGAATTCTGAAGCTTCCCAGCATTGCAGTGGTGTTGTGTTTTTCTCCCCTCTCTCTAAATGTAATTGAGTATCTTATTAAAGTTAAGATTGTAATAAACTTTATATATAGCACATTCCTATAGAGTGCTTCACGGAACAGTAAACTAAAAGGTAACGTCTGACCGTAGCAGTAACATCTCCAGATGAAAAGTAAAACAGTGCAGTAAAGGAGGCAGACGTTTGCAGAGCATACCACAACAATAAGACAACTAATTAACAATAAGTCTAGCTTTAGTAGAGAAGCAAACACTACTGGATGAGCCTTCCCTCTCTTTTATCACAGATGCTATAAAACATGCTACATTAACCCATTCTCTGCCGGGCTTATATCCATCCTAAACCATCCTCTGCCAGCGCTATTTGTCTATGGAGATGTTCACCTTCTTTGCAGGGCTATAACTTTTTAAATTGTATTGCTAAATTGACATTACTATGGCCCATTCAACATCAATTAGCTATCGTTCAGGATGTAGGAACGTTTTACTTTTTCATTCACACATTCATACTAAAATACCGTCTAGAGTATAAATATGTTTTTATCGTTTTCTGCTGTATTTCATAAAATGTGAGATATAGGCATAAATGCATATATAAGATGATCAAATGCAGTTTGATACGATCAATGTTATATTAAAAATTTCAACTGTACATGGTCCTAAACGTCATGACTGGTCATCTGCGGGTGAACAGAGGGGGGGGGGGGGGGGGGGGGTCGTTTATAATTCAATGACCGACGTTAAATGATTCATGTAGTATGGGTGATATATTGATCAGAGCAGTTTGTATCAAAGTAAGAAAAACGCTGAAACACACCCCAGTCTCCTTGTAGCGTTGGGTGATGAGAGTGGAGCAAAAAGATCGCTATTATGGGATGTTGATCGATGCGATCCATTTCCGGGTTGTATATTACTAATACACGTCCAAATCATGTTGATTATTGAGTTATGGCAAAGATCAATATCCACGGTGTCTGTATTGAGCCCCGGGACGATAAGCGGGTGGCCGGACAAAAATAGGGGACGGACCAAACACTTCCGGCCACTTCCGGTTTGGCAACTCGTCGATCGGCCACGAGGTGGCGGTATTGAAGCGTTGCAGAGTTGTGATGGCCCAGACAGCATCACCCAAGACGGCGTGAGTGAAATATGAATACCATGATGAAAATATGAAATATTGATCTCAAAGACGCCTTACGGCATCATTGGCAGACAACGCATGGCGGAGAAAGCCGCCTTAACACGTCATTGGCGAGCAATGGGTTAATACTTTCCGTGCCAGCCTCCGTGTCCTATTTACCCCGTTGAGTGCCGACTCTCTATTCAATGACGAAACACTCGCATTTGTGAACGCATAAACTATATCTTAAATTATGGCTATATGTCTAATACGACCGTCGCTTATCAATGACTTGTCTGCAGTCAACATTGTCGAAACGGATTGTTTTTTAATCGGTTCATTTCCGTTTGATACCATTTTGAAAAACGCTCGTTTTTTTTAACTTTCAAATAAAAAAAAAGATTCTGCAGGAATCGCGCTTTACTGTAATACACAAACACGTTGTAATTTTTCGGCTTATTTATGAATCGTTTTCAAATAAACGCTAGATTATCGATAGTATATGTGTACTTATGCACGCTATAGAAGCGGGCTGAAAAATCGATTATCTTATTTCCTGATCAGCTACACACACTCACACACACACACACACATATGGGACACGTTGATATATAGGTGAAAACAGCTCTGATTATCCCAATACTGGTAAAATAGATTCCTGACCTCAGATCAGATGTTCTCCAAAAAGATTATTCCGATTCCTGAGTACTGCGTTGGACACACACACACACACACACACACACACACACACACACACACACACACACACACACACACACACACACACACACACACACACACACACACACACACACAAAACATATATAAATCATAAAGCATGTGTTTATAGATGGGAGAAAAGCGTTTGACTCACTCTGTATTTGCAGACACACGGCCATGAAAAATTGGTTCTGTAGGTTCTGCTTAGCATTTCCACGTTGAAGGAGCATGAAGTTAATCCACTTTACACTCAGTAGTTTCAGAAAACACCTCCAGCCAAAAACAACAACAAAAACCAACCAATAGGATGTTGTCTTTTTCTCTCTTCGTCCCTTTCTCTCGTCAAACATGCAAAATTAAACAAACGGAGACTTAAACCGCCTTAATCTCTAAATGACATGAGGTCCCCAGGTAATACT
>NC_140166.1:113181099-113192271 GCF_963971535.1 Notolepis coatsorum
TTCATAATGTTGAAATAACTGTTGATAATGCTGAAATAACTGTTCATAATGCTGAAATAACTGTTCATAATGCTGAAATAACTGTTGATAATGCTGAAATAACTGTTCATAATGCTCAAATAACTGTTCATAATGCTGAAATAACTGTTGATAATGCTCAAATAACTGTTCATAATGCTCAAATAACTGTTGATAATGCTGAAATAACTGTTCATAATGCTCAAATAACTTCATAATGTTGAAATAACTGTTGATAATGCTGAAATAACTGTTCATAATGCTGAAATAACTGTTGATAATGCTGAAATAACTGTTCATAATGCTCAAATAACTGTTCATAATGCTGAAATAACTGTTGATAATGCTGAAATAACTGTTCATAATTCTCAAATAACTGTTCATAATGCTCAAATAACTGTTGATAATGCTCAAATAACTTCATAATGCTGAAATAACTGTTGATAATGCTGAAATAACTGTTCATAATGCTGAAATAACTGTTCATAATGCTCAAATAACTGTTCACAATGCTGAATTAACTGTTCATAATGCTGAAATAACTGTTCATAATGCTGAAATAACTGTTCATAATGCTGAAATAACTGTTGATAATGCTGAAATAACTGTTGATAATGCTGAAATAACTGTTCATAATGCTTAAGTAACTGTTCATAATGCTGAAATAACTGTTCATACTGCTTAATTAACTGTTCATAATGCTTAATTAACTGTTCATGATGCTGAAATAACTGTTCATACTGCTTAATTAACTGTTCATAATGCTGAAATAACTGTTCATAATGCTGAAATTGTTATGGGAACAGAGGAACGGGACCCATAAAAAGGCAACACAACAGATTCAAAGGGGAAAACGCCTGGGATATGATGTATGTAATTAATCAATGTGTCGGGAAGCTGGTGACTATGTGTGTGTGTTAACAATGTAGAATGGGGTCTTACCGTGTTGTATTATGTGGTGGGCCAAGGTTGTCTAAAACAACTCCTAGGAATATTCGGGAGTCTGGGGTCTTAATACAAGGGACAGGCGAGAGAAAAAAAACACGAGGGGCAAGCTAGCGGAAAAGAACACGAGCGTGGGTGGTTCGGGAACGGCATCCCCACACTACTGTTCCTGGTAGAACGAACTTGCGTTGTCCTCAGAGCAGGTCAACGTTCATACTCCCCTCCGTCACTGGCAAGGAGACAGGAGCCTCTGATTGTAGATTGTTTACAGGTGTCGGCCGAGTACTTCTAAAGACGCGCGTGCGTCAGGACGGTGTGACGGTCTCTCATTTTAAAGATGACAACGTGGTACTGCATTTTGTTTACAGTTTTTGTTTTTGATCTGAGACGTGGGCTGGAGTTTAGTGGGTATAGGGGAGGGTTGCTACTGGTGGCAACAGTGACCTCGGGCTCTATTTTTCTACTTTTCTTTTTTTTGCCTAGAGGTCACTGTTTGACAGCATTACAGATTCTACCTTTAAGGCAGATATCCCACTGACTGGCCTTAGTGGAGGCGGTGCCACAGTGTTTTCAGGCATCTAAGAGAGCGGGGGCGATCGCTTGAATGGACTGTGAATGTGTGAGTGAATGTGTGAATGTGAGTCATACGTTGTAAAGTGCTTTGGATAAAAGTGCTATATGAATGCAGTCTATTTACAAGGTGATAGAAGCGTTCACAATGTATGAAACCAGTTGCTATGCATTGCTGAGGTCATGGAATGCTTTCCATCAAATCACAATCATTGGTCATAAATTGCATTCATCCTATATTTATCCAAGTGTTTTTTCCTCATGTGACATGGCACAAGTCAAATGACAAGTGATCTTTTCTATTCTGATTTCGGGCACTTTTATATGTGGTCCTAAATCAGTTACAGGTCTGATTTGTTTTAATTAGCTGACCTCCACTGGATTAAACCTGTAAATTATCATAAACTGTGACTTCAGTGTCCTCCATGTTTAAATCTATCTTCGTTATTGTTCATTTGTGCATGCGGGTCAGTTCAGGAGCGTGACCAGTTCACACTGGAAACTGATATTGGCCACATTAAAAAAAATTATGTGAACAATGAAACAAAACTAATCAGATCTCAGCAATAAATCAGAATTGAGCACTAATGTATTCATTAATCTCCTTTAATCTTCTGTTACATCGGTGTTAGTTTAGTGTTGTGTTGTGTGTGTGTTTTATTTGTCTGTACTATAGAATATGTGTCAAGAGCCCATTACTGTTGAGCCCTGGAAACACATGAATGACCACCCCTCTCTCTCTCTCTCTCCTCTCTCTCTCTCTCTCTCTCTCTCTCTCTCTCTCTCTCTCTCTCTCTCTCTCTCTCTCTCTTTCTTTCTATCACTACTGTACTCTCCATCTCTCTCTCCCTCTTGTTGTCTCTCTTTGTCTCTCTCTCTCTCTCTCTCTCTCTCTCTCTCTCTCTCTCTTTCTCTCTTTCTGTCTGTGCCTCTCTCTCATAGATATATCGACGCTGCTGGTTGGTGTTTAAGAAGTCGTCCAGTAAAGGACCTCGACGGCTCGAAAAATACCCTGATGAGAAGTCAGCCTACATCAGAACCTGTCCTAAGGTCTGCCCTGGGAACACACACACACACACACACACACACACACACACACACACACACACACACACACACACACACACACACACACACACACACACACACACACACACACACACACACACACACACACACACACACACACACACACACACACACACACACACACACACACACACACACACACACACATACATACAGGCCCGGACTGGCCATCGGGAGCACCGTGAGTTTTCCCGGTGGCCTGGCCTGGACAGATAAAAAACAATAATAATTATAAAAATAATAATAATAATAATTATAATAATTTTTTTTATTATAATTAAAAAAAAAATGCCAGGCCATTGTTTCTAGTTGTGGCGGCACGATAGTTAGATAGCCTAGGTGGGTGGGGAACAACCAGGATTTCACTGTCTGCGACAGAGTTGGAGAACTATCTGACTCTCTCCCTCTCGCGGATCACACACACACAAATGGAGCCGTGCTGCCGCATGTGATTGGTGGAGGCGGGACCAGGCGATACAACTGATTGACAGCGGAGGTGGCGAATGGAATGGCAGATGACACTCAGATGCAGAATAACAGCCAGGCAGTGAGCCAGGTAGTGAGGGACTCGGGAGAGATATAGTAGAGCGAAAGTCAATTAACGTTGATGTCAAGATGGACAGCAGAAGAAAGAGAAAGGGTGGAGGAGAGAGGGATAAAACAAAGAAAAAGAAAGGCTCTTACAGGAGATGCTGCTAAATCCGGCAACATTTATCAAATGTTTTCTTGCACCAAGGTCAAGGAACCAGCAGGTTAGTCAGTGATAAAAATAAACATGGATGTTAGCTAGCTAACGTTACCATGCAATGCATCATCTCCCCTGTCAAAAGCCCAATGTTAAATCTGCCAAGAAACAAATAAATTATTTAACCCTTGTGTCTGAAAACTAAAGTGTTATACTCTTACCATATTAGGGGACTAAATTGAAAAACGCCATAAAAAGATTATATGTTGAAATAATTTCCCACTTTCTTTTCCATAAATATTTTATTCAACTTCAGATTAAAAAATAAATACTCCCACTTTTCTGAAAGGAGTTGTTAAATCTGACATTACAAAAAACAATATGTGGTGGTTATTAGGGATGCACCGAATGGGAAATTCTTGGCCGAAACCGATACCGAAAATAGGAAACAGTTGGCCGAAAACCGAAAGCCGAAAGGCCGAAAATGATTCATAGAATAGAATATTTTTTTACCAATGTTGTTCAGCTACCTGATTATGGAAAAATATATGATTATGGCTAAACTTAACTTAAATAATAAATAATCACTATTATGGGTCTTTTTGTATCACAAACAGTACTGTATTTGCAAATCTGGTATGTCATAAATGTATAGATGTAGCAGTACTGTCTATCTGTATGTCATGTATGTCATATATGTCCTGATGAATTGAAAATGGGGGACCCTGATGTAAACAAGACGAAAGTCTTTCTCTATGTCTGGATCCCCTTAACAATTGTGTGTATTGAGCTGTACTGTATTGTACCCATTCTGCAATCTGTTAATAAAGTTTTCAATCAATCAATCAGAGAGAGAGAGAAAGAGGGGGAGAGAGAGAGAGAGGCGGACATCTGTGCTCTACTGAGCACACCTTTCTAGTCCCCAGATGACTTTGGCACAGTAGACAGCGTCAATGTGAGAGAAACAATCCCTCCCCCTCTCGCTCTGAATAATATGCATATTAGATCACTCAGTGATATATATAGTAAATAAGGATAAAGTATGTTAAAGACGCATTTATTGGACTTGTTGCGCGAGGAGTTTACATACTGTAGAAACAGCGCGACTCCCGAGGAGATGCATTGCTCCCGAGTCCCAAGAGGAGTATCACGCAGGACTGAAGAGCTCACAGCGCGCATGTAATGAATCCGCGTTTTGATGACATCATCACAACAACACGCGTTAGGTTGCTTCTGTTTCGGTGATATATTTTCGGTGAAAAAACTCTTTCGGCCGAAAGCCGAAAGGCCATTTTTGGCCATTTTCGGCCGAAAACTTTCGGTGGCCAAATTTTCGGTGCACCCCTAGTGGTTATGATCGGGGCTGAAGTTGAATAAACAATTTATGAAAGAGAAAGTCAAAATAATTCCAAGATAATTCAAAGATTACACACCTTTGCCACATATATTGGCTACAAACGTAATCACTGCAAAGTTATAAAAAATATAAGAATCTGATCAGACACAAGGGTTAAGTTGTTGTTCCCTTTCTAATTTCCTCAAACATCTAGTCTAGTTAATGTGATCAATATTATTTGACAATTGATGCTTTTTGTTGGAAATTTCAGTCAGTGAGCTCATACTTTGAGCTCATTTTATAGTTAAAATGATTGAGACAACGCAATCTTCTGTCTTCGTTGTGCATGCATGCGTGTGCTGAATTGTTGGCTCATTAGTTTGTGATTCAATTTCACATGCACTAAAATTCACCAGAATGCAGGAAATTAAGTCTTTGTAACTAAAATGTTCCTGGTGGGGGACCCCCCGCTTAAAAAGTGGCCTGACTGGGGCTATATTTTGCGCTATATCTCCCGGTATGAATTATTTCCCCAGTCCGGCCCTGCATACATACACAAAACATAGACACACACACACAAAACACACACACAAACATACACCAAACACACACACAAACATACACACACAACACACACACACCCACAAAAAACACACACACAAACATACACACACAACACACACACACACAAAACACACACACACACACACACATACACACAGAAAACACAAACACACACACTACACTATTGACTTGGTGGAGCTGCTAACGTTAGCAGTCTCTTCATGATCCCTGTCATCCTCACCATCGCCTCTGATATTTGGCGAGTCTGAAAAGGATGTCTATTGTTTTCCTCCCTCTTCCACGTTAATCATAAATATCACATTCACTCGGAAAGCTGATTGTTTAGCTAACGTCAACATAATGTCTACTAAATAGAACATCTGACTAACGTTAGCTAGGTTAGTGTTTATGTAGAGGTTATGTAGCCTACTAAATAGAACATCTGACTTCTATCTGAATAACATTTTAAAAACTTTATTAGTCCCGCAAGGGGAAATTTAACGCATGAATACGGCAAACAGCTGCACTTATACACATCCAAGACAGAACAGGGGTCAGGAGACTTACATGACACTTTTAAAGCACAAGAAAGATGACACTGTTAGAACAGGATCCTTATATACTGTAGCTGATCTGTCAAGTCTGATAAATAAATTCGTTCAGTACAAAAAAAGTGCACTTTCGTCAAAAAGGTTCAAATCAAGGGGTCAAAAGGTGCATATTAGTGAACTGACCATTCCTCGCACTGTGGCCATTCACTAGTCACAAACTTCCTTCTGTTTGTTTTACAGGCAGGCTGTCTAAAGTGCTTTCCTGATGGAAGTCATCTGAACGTTAGCTAGGCTAGCAAAATCACGGTTGTGATGGTTGTAAGCGTCACCTGTTCACAGCTGTATATTGAAGGAAACCCTGCACACATGCCCATATCTATACACAGACACACACAGATCAGAGCACTATGACTGTATTCTCATCACAGTATGACATCACTCACTCTACAGGAGTCATTAATCTCTCTCTCTCTCTCTCTCTCTCTCTCTCTCTCTCTCTCTCTCTCTCTCTCTCTCTCTCTCTCTCTCTCTCTCTCTCTCTCTCTCTCTGTTTTCCCAATGTGTAGTCTCTATAAAAGCGTTCAAATTTGTAATTAGTTCAGTACCAGCTTGGCAATAGCAGATGTAATAAATGTGATTGCTTTCAATTGCAGCAACAGTTTGTTGGGTAAATTCATGACAAATGGTTTTCACAACACTTATAAACTGTTTTGTCAAATAGCTTTTCTATAACACCTGGCTCCTCATTGACACAGTCATAATTATAACAGTCATTATTATCTTTCAAGAGAGATAACCTCCCTAGAGATACCATACATCTTCTAATAGATGGGCCAAGCTACTATTTCAGTGTAGATGTTTTTTCAGTGTACCAAGACTAGAAACAAACCATAAGTCTTCTAACAGATGGGCCAGGCTACTATTTGAGTGTAGATGTTTTTTCAGTGTACCAAAATTAGAAATATACCATACGTCTTCTAATAGATGGGCTAAACTACTATTTGAGTGTAGATGTTTTTTTCAGTGTACTGTACTAAGATTAGAAATATACCATACGTCTTCTAATAGATGGGCCAGGTTACTATTTGAGTGTACTGTAGATGTGTTTTCAGTGTATCAACACTAGAAACATACCATAAGTATTCTAATAGATGGACCAGGCTACTATTTGAGTGTAGGTGTGTTTTCTTTTTCAGTGTATCAACACTATAAACATACCATACATCTTCTAATAGATGGGCCAGGCTACTATTTGAGTGTAGATGTTCTTTTTTAATAATAAAAAAAAAATTATCAACACTAGAGACAACATCCAACTCAGAAATGGCCAACTTTGTAGCATTGAACCAACTGACTTTTTACATGTGCGGTTGCCTAGGTGACAGAGATCAGCAATGTGAAGAATATCACGCGGTTGCCCCGGGACACCAAGCGCCAGGCGGTGGCCATCGTGCTCACGGATGATACCTCACGGACATTTACCTGCGAATCAGGTACAACGAGGAACACACACGTTCAGATGGTGATTAGATTAGAAGTGACGCCCCTTGATGAGTCCCGTATTCAGCAACCAAACATTTGCCATTAAAGGTATCCAATGGACTTCCTGATAGGGCTTTGATGATTAATCGAGTTTCAATCTCAAATTAAGATTTTGGATTATCCACATACTGTGTTGCTCTCATTTTGTCTTTGTAGCATACCCTTCCTTCACAGCGGTGCAGGAATTTTGTGGTATACTTTGGGGTATTTTGGGGTATTTTGTGGTACTTTGGGGTATTTTGGGGTATACTTTGGGGTACTTTGTGGTTATTTGTGGTACTTTGTGGTTCTTTGTTGTACTTTATGGTGATTAGTAGGACTTTGTGGTACTTTGGGGTATTTGGGGTATTCTGTGGTACTTTGGGGTATTTTGGGGTATACTTTGGGGTATTTTGTGATACTTTTGGGTATTTTGGGGTATACTTTGGGGTATTTTGTGGTACTTTGGGGTATTTTGGGGTATACTTTGGGGTATGTTGGGGTATTTTGTGGTACTTTGGGGGTATTTTGGGGTATACTTTGGGGTATTTTGCGGTATACTTTGGGGTATTTTGTGGTATACTTTTGGGTATTTTGGGAGTATTTTGTGGTACTTTGGGGTATTTTGGGAGTACTTTGTGGTATTTTGGGGTATTCTGTGGTACTTTGGGGTATTTTGGGGTATACTTTGGGGTATTTTGTGGTACTTTGGGGTATTTTTGGGTATACTTTCGGGTACTTTGTGGTTCTTTGTGGTACTTTGTGGTTCTTTGTGGTACTTTATGGTGATTAGTAGGACCCTTTACAATACAACTCTGTTGGATACTTTTAATGAGCTGACAAATCTTTCTCCTAACTTCAACCTATTCTCTTTTACATTTGAAAACCCTAAGTCATTGCTGCTTCTTGCCTCACCTTAAATGAACATTAAACTGGATATTTCACTTTAGTAGAAGTTTCAGTAGTCTTACCTCTAGTTGGTCATCTACTAGTAAACTAGTGACCACTGCTGTCCCTGTCGTCCTCTGTCAACACCACAATTCCTCCCCAGGTGTCAGGCTCCTCATTCACTTCCATTCAATTTGGACACCTAGTCTAAATATCATATGTCTGAAGTATAAACCAAACTACTGCTATGAAGATTTCAATAAAGCAGATTTGGAATCAATTCTAATCAAAGGTACATGTTTGTAGTGATGTATTTTGCAGATTTATGACCATTGACAAATAAAAGCAGATCCAGTAAGTTTGAGTGTACTGTGAATCTTGTTTCTGGATTAGTTACTGTGGTTACCTGCTGCCTTGCTGAAGGAAATACATCATTTTTAAACTCTGAAAAATATAACATAGAATAATTGCTATAAAGTTTGTTTAAATAACTTCCATCAGAGCCAGCATTACTCATGGTGGAAATAAAGCTGAATTACAGCATACCGCGCAATGTAACCATGAGAAGATTCATATGCATTACATTAGCTGAGCTTTGCAAAACTCTATCAGAATGGAACTTCTCCACCTCAGACATTGATCCTGTACCTACAGCATTTTGTAAACGGGTGTTTAATAGTGTTTCAAGTCCTGTAGATCATCGGGTAGATCATCAATACTTCCCTTAGGACTGGTATTTTCCCAGATGCCTTTCACAAGTCTTGAGGTTATCGTAGATTCAGAACTGAACTTCAACTCCCATATAAACAAAGTGACCAATTTTTTTTTCTTTCATCTCAGAACGGTACGACCATCTATAAATCAAAACGATGCTGAGAAGCGAATTCATGCAATCATATCTAACGACTACTGTAATGCATAAACTGTTCTACTAAAGTTTGTTCTAACTAAACGAAGTTTTACTAAAGTAAAATATCCCTTTAACCCTAAAAGGAGATCTAGTGTAAATGGCTGAACAAGTAAACATTGTGTTGTCATTCCTCTTCATCATCTTCTTCTCTGGGTCATCAGGTGAATACGGCAAGAACTGAATGATGGCTGTGTCTTTATAGTTATGCAGTTACGATTTTTTTTCATGCAATCAATTCTCACAACACAACGCCCTCTGTCCCTCATTCCTCAGAGCTGGAGGCTGAGGAGTGGTTCAAGACACTGTCAATCGAGTGCCTGGGGACCCGCCTCAATGACATCAGCATGGGAGAGCCTGATCTGCTGGCTGCTGGGGTTCAGTGTGAACACACAGGTAGCACACACACACACACACACACACACACGCACACACACACACACACACCAGTGGCGGCTCGCCACTAGTGGGCGCAAGGGCGCCGACCCACCTGCTGGCCAGCTGCTGTTAAATCAGAGAAGAAGACAATAAACTTTTTCGTTTTTGTGTTTTATAGCCCTATAAATAATATAAACATGTTTAAAATGAATACTATTTACTCATTTTAAGTATGTTTGTATTTCCAATGCACAATATAACGTTATTATCTAAATTAAAAAAACATCGTTTTCTTGAGCAGGAAGTGACGTTTTTTTTATTTTTTCGTATTTCTCGCCCGAGGGCTAGAAGCGATCGCGCTCTGAGTGCGCGTCACAGTTTGATCGCTGTCCTCCGTCACAGCCAATCAGTGCATACGGCGTTGTGCGTTGAAATATGACTATTATGTTGGAATCCGAGCGCAATTTGAAGCGGTCTAGCCCAGCAGCGTGAACTTCCGTGAAGAATTTCCATAGCCGCATTTTCGTGGAGACGCTCTGATTGGCCGACGCGATGCCAGTTTTTTTCCATAGCCGCATTTCTCGGGTTCTTGCTTAGAGAGAGAATGCGCCAGGTTTATTCAAGGACTGAGTATTTTCATTTCGATTTATAGTTAGCTAAAGCTACCACCATGGAATTGGATAATTCTGTTAAATCCATCAAATCAACACGTTTGAAAGACGGACAAATCATTGGCCGAATCCAATTTCTAGGTTATTATTCCTAGGTTGGTGATCGGTGGAGATAGTTTGTTGTGAGAATGATGCAGGCAGCTGTTTGTCTTAGACGAGCGTACCGTGACTGCAAGTTCTTTAGACTGTTAAGCTTAGGCACTCTTTCAAAGTTGGTTATGGTTAGAGTTTGTCTTAGAGCATGGCGATAGAACGCCAGGTAGTTTGCAGGCTGTTCGAGGCGGAAATGGACAAAGACACAGCACTTCACTCACACAGCTTGTTGGCTAACAACAAGCTATATGGATGCGCACAATGGATGGACATCAACACAGGCTGGATGGACAATGCCATAGAGTGGATATACTTTATCAACAAGCCAACAACAAGGTAGATTAGCGATCTTAACTCTAGTTTAATACATGATACGTAACTCTCTCTCTCGCTCTCTCTCTCTCTCTCTCGCTATACACACTACAGCTGTCTCCGCGAAATGCGGCTACGGAAAAAAGTATTGACTGTGCTTGCTGAGACGATAATAGGCTGGCGATTCAAAACGCGCTGCTGTGTTTTGTGAACTATAACATTTATTTAGCTGCTGCTGATGCATAATGAATGAATGGTGAGTTGTTTAAAATGACAACATACATGTGTTAATTATTTGATTTGATTGATCCGAGAGACAGAGAGAGATTGCTCCAGAGCATCTCAGAGCATTACATTTTCAACTCGACCTATTAACGTGAACCTGCGACCCACAAGGCACCAGCGGCAGCGGCCGCCACTGACACACACACACACACACACACACACACACACACACACACACACACACACACACACACACACACACACACACACACACACACACACACACACACACACACACACACACACACACATTTTAATACTTTATTTGTTCCACAAATTATATTACATAAACAGGGAATCAAATGTATCGGGGCCAAGCAGCGCTGAACACTTAAGGGTACACATAGCACCTCCTATAA